>NC_085872.1:41515423-41565423 GCF_034702125.1 Engraulis encrasicolus | reverse complement strand
TGGAATGGAACCACATGCAAATTGTATCTGTAATCTTACGTGATCCGGACTTCAGGCAGTTGTATAACATAGTCTACATGCTGTGCTTTCTTGCAGTTTTCCTTCAAATCACTTTGGGACCTTGACGGGAATGCAGTCTCTGATCAGCGCCGTGTTTGCCCTGCTGCAGCAGCCCCTCTTCATGGTCATGCTTGGTCCTCTGCACGGGGACCCGTACTGGGTAAGACCAGCACACAATTATATGCATACAAGCAGGGCTCTAAATTACTGTTTTTTTTAAATCACCAGCCAAAATCGCTTGTTAATCTTACTAGCCAAATGCGCACCTACTAATGGGTCAAGTGGCTAGTAAGTTTTCTTTTCTACCAGCCAAACTTAATTTTCACCAGCATTTGGACGGTTGGTTGGTGTTCATTTAGAGCCCTGCATACAAGGATTATACTTGGAAGGCATTGTGTAGTTACGTTTGTCAATGCACGAAGATATGGCTTTTGTTTTTTTTTTGTTGATGTTATTTTGATGTTGATATATTCAATTAAGGCTTTAACCCCTTAAGACACACCGTCAGATATTTGCTGTTAACAGAATGGTAATGATGAAGTCATAATGCATTCCTAAAGGCCCTTTGTCAGGTCATAGTACCATGGTAGTTAAGTTTTCAATGAATATTACAGAGTGCCACAGGAGGTACGGCATGCATTATAGGGCTACAGACAATGTGCAGCTGTACAAACCATGGGGAAAATGAGAGAAAATATGTACAACCATACGCACATCTAACAAGCCTATTGCCAACAGATCAACATCGGTCTCCTTGGCCTGTCAACGGCTGGGTTCCTGTTGCCTGGATACCTGCTGTACCACCGCCGGCAGCTGAGCCAGGAGATGGAGGAGCTGGAGCAGGAGGCCATGGACCGCTGGGCAGACGAGAGGAAGGCACTCGCTGCCAACGGCAACGGCTTCTACAAACCACAGTCCAATGGACACTCAGGCAGTGGACACACAGGCAATGGACACACAAGCAAAGGCCATATATAGAATGTATGTTTGCCAATGAAAGAAACTCATGGAAATTACCGAACAGAAAAAATAGCTTATAGTGTTTGCTTTTATAATAAGAACAGCCATTTACTGTAACTGGCTGATGTTTGTATGCCTACAATTTCACTCTGGGATGAACCAGTCAAGTTTGTGCCTTCACTATTTAGTTTTTTTTTAAATGATCAAGAGTATTATTTATTACCACTTTTAAAAGGCAGGGAACTGAAACCGACTGTGCCTTCCTCTTTGGACTACAAGAAATATTGTGCCTCTTTGTGTAATGAGAAAATGAAATAATCTTAGATGGTATTATAGTCATTTGTGACCAAACTGCCCAAACTATTGATGCAGGTATATTAGACACATGATGACAGTGCACCATCGTAGTAGTACCTATCTGCTGGGTGCTAATGGAAATCATGATTTGGTTTTATTTATTTTGACCTACCTTATTTACCTTGTTTTAAACAGTGCGTCCGTTTTGGTGGAACAACCAGTCAATTATTGTTTAGTCTGCTTAAAATACCTAAGAGACATTTGGCTTGTCTGTTCTCTGTCTCTCTGTCTCTGTCTCTGTCTCTCTCTCTCTCTCTCTTTCTCTCTCTCTCTCTCTCTCTCTCTCTCTCTCTCTCTCTCTCTCTTCCTCCATTTTGGAAGTCAAGGGGAGTGGTGGGATGTTTCACCAACCTATTTGCCAATTCCCTTCACACTTTGACCTGTCAGTCCCTCTTTCTGATATGTTTGTGTTTGGTTGTTCTCTCCTTGCGACTGACCTGTGTAGTTTGTCACACTGTTACATCAGTTGTGTGCCAAAATCTGATAACTCACCTCTGTGCTGGCTACCCACTGTTAGGATCGTCACAGTTAGGTTTTGTGCTGGCACAACCAAGTTTCACTTAATAATGCTGTATAAAGTAGTTTTTTACTTGCTTATTGACTGCGTTTTTTCCTCTTAGTATTGCTGAAAGTGCAGTCTCATGATTTAATTAGGTTTTGATGGCAATCCAAATACTGTGATTGCACTATCAGTATACCTGTAGTGTGTTCATTGTGTTATGAAAAGATACCAATTTTGTTTTGAGCAAAGAGGAATGGAGAGATTATGTCTCCTTTAAAAAAGATGACATTGATGTGCAGAAGTATTCCTTTTAATGGCAGCAATGACTAATGAAAAACGATGATGGAGCGGGGCTTCATTCAAATGTTAACTCAATATTGTGTGCCATGAGGTCTGTGACAATAGTTGTAGCCTATGACACACACCCATGATATAACATCATATGTATCAGTGTTGACAGAATTGAGATTTAAAGAATGACTCTTGGATAACATCCGATGAGAGTGTATTAATGTATTATTTTGTATATATTTTCCAAAACTTTGCAAGGAATTGTTAATTGCATAGGAATGCCTTTGTTTTTGTTGGTGCTGAATTATGTTTGCCCTATGTTGTGCTGCTCCATTTTCAATTATATGAACATATTTTCACATCAAATGAATGCTAATATGAGTGTAAAACAGTTGTTACCTGTGACAGTAGTTTGTGGCAAGAAAAACGTATCAGTGAACAGTAAATTAGCAGACTAGAGGAAAATTACAGTAGATCAAAGACCACCTGATCAGCCCTAGGACATAGTGAAATGCCTACGGTAGCTATAGTTTGCAAATGTTTCTAGAAAAAGAATAATGAACTCATATTGGACTTAAACAGATTTTTGATTGCTGTACAATGTGTAAATGTGATTAAATCATGTTTTATGTGACTATTTCATTTTTGACAATGTTTTGGTGCTTTTTTTTGGCTTCGTCTGATAATTGTAATAAACATGTGAACGAAGCAGTGGTTTTTAATTTATTGTTTTATCTACGGAAAAAAAACAAATAAAACAAGCAAAACAAAACTTTTCAGAAAGGATTCAGACTTAAGAACAGTTACACCAACATACAGTTACACTGTACACACCTGTTCAAATAATGTCATAAAAATCAAATTCTCTGGGGTGATTTGAGGACATTTCCGACAGTGTATAATAATTGCTTCACATCGCAACACACCTCTCACAACCCCCCCCCCCCCCCTTATATGAAGTTGACTTTTGCACTGTGTACACTGGCAGAGGAAGTTTTAAATTCAAGGCAGAGTATTTGGCAGTGGTCCCGGTTCCTCACTATACTTGTCCTGCCCCTGAGCCACTGATATTTCATCCTGCATAGGTACAGGCTTGACAGCCCTCACATTGCCCACTGCCCCCGCCACTCGCACATCCCTCAAACATGCCCTCACGTGCCCAACATGTGCTGGACATCCTTTTTACTGTAACCTGATAACCTCTCTCTCTCTCTCTCTCTCTCTCTCTCTCTCTCTCTCTCTCTCTCTCTCTCTCTCTCTCTCTCTCTCTCTCTCTCTCTCTCTCTCTCTCTCTCTCTCTCTGGATACCTTGCTCACACTATATTCTGGGCTTTCACAGAATTGATAGATTGAGAAATCAGTTGATTGGAGAGGTTATGGTTGTTTGAGGTCCTTGTTAAATGTATCCACCAGATCAACATTTTAGCCACTCCTTAGTGACATTAGGTGAAGTCAGATGCAATGATTTCCGCATGCACCCTTCAGAAGAAAATGATTTAAAGGTACACTGTGTGAGATTTTTAGTTGTTTATTTCCAGAATTAATGCTACCCATTCACTAATGTTACCTTTTTCGTGAAAACTTACCACCACCATCAAGTTCTACAGCCAATCAGGAAAGTATTCACAGCGCTTCACTTTTTTCACATTTTATTATCTTACAGCCTTATTCCAAATGCTACAAATGAATCTCTGTTGTCAAAATCCTACACAAATTATTCCATTATGACCATGTGAAAAACAAGTTGTCTTGACAGTTTTGAAAATGTATAAAAATAAAAAACAGAGAAATCATATTTACAAAAGTATTCACAGCCTTTGCTTAATACTTTGTAGAACCACCTTTGGCAGCAACTACATTCATTTTTTCATTTCGAAATGAAAAGGGATTAAAAGGGAGGTCATCGGTGTGTGTTTCAACCTTTCAGTACATTGAAATTGTACAATTTGAGTCTGCACCTGGCTACAATAGATGGGTGTGAGTTTTGAATGAAATCCTATGGAGAGTATCCTGATCTGCTTCTGTAGTCACAGTGCATGTTGACATGCATGCTTCTTTAGGTGTAATTCAGATTTCCAATGTTGACAGCATTCATACATCCCCAAACAATGTCAGTCCCACTACCATCCTTGACTAGCCAGATGATGCACTTTTTTTTTGTTGGTAAAATTCACTTCTTTACCACCACACATGCTTAACACCATCTAAAGCAAATTTGTTTATCTTGGTCTCATCAGACCACACAACATGGTTCCAGTGAGATATCCTTGGTCTGTTCATCTATCTCGAGGCCAAGATAAACAAATTTGCTTTAGATGGCGTCAAGCATGTGTGGTGGTAAACAAGTGAGTTTTACACAAAAAGTGCATCATCTGGCTAGTCAAGCATGGTTGTGGGACTGACATGGTTTGGGGATGTATGGATGCCGTCAACATTTGAAATCTGAATTACACCTAAAGAGGCATGCACTATGGCAACAGAAGCAGATCATGATGCTCTCCATAGGATTTCATTCAACTCTCACACCCATCTATTTTAACCAGGTGCAGACTCAAAATGTACAATTTCAATGTACTGACAGGTTGAAACACACACCGATGACCTCCCTTTTAATCCCTTTTCATTTCGAAATGAAAAAATGAATGTAGTTGCTGCCAAAGGTGGTTCTACAAAGTATTAAGCAAAGACTGTGAATACTTTTGTAAATATGATTTATTTGTTTTTTATTTTTTATACATTTTCAAAACTGTCAAGACACATAGTCATAATGGAATAATTTGTGTAGGATTTTGAAAACAGAGATTAATTTGTAGCATTTGGAATAAGGCTGTAAGATAATAAAATGTGAAAAAAGTGAAGCGCTGCGAATACTTTCCGGATTGACTGTAAGTATTCATTATGACTGGAAAAAATGCACTTTTCATACATGAAAAGGGGGATCCTCTCCATGGTTTCGCCATTTTGAATTTCAAGAAATGGGCATTTTTATCTGCAAAAATGACTGCACTTGGGCCATACTAGAAAAATTAAGTGTAGTACTTAATAAACTTTCGCGAAAAGATCAAATTTGGCAATAGGCAACAAAGTTTCAATGAGCAGCATAGTTGCAGTACCTTTTTTGACCATTTCCTGTACATTGTACCGTTATGACAGATCACTTTTGACACATTGCTGTGCACCCAAGGTTGCATTTTCACATTTGCCACAGTCACCATGTGCCCAATCTCCACCCCAGATATCAACCCACTTCCTGACACAACGACCCAAACAACTCGTCCTTGCCATTGATGTGATTACGCAAGCTTCAGGAGAGACAAGAACACAATACAGTAATCAATATGTTCGCTGAAATAAACACACAT
This sequence comes from Engraulis encrasicolus, assembly GCF_034702125.1. NCBI lineage: Eukaryota > Metazoa > Chordata > Actinopteri > Clupeiformes > Engraulidae > Engraulis > Engraulis encrasicolus. The sequence goes on along the minus strand of NC_085872.1, from coordinate 41,559,891 downwards.
GAGTGTTTGACAACCGAAAAATGCCTTGATGATGCAGATGATCATCAAAGTCAGAAAAAGTAAGATAAAATCTTACAAGGAGGGCAATAACTTTTTTTCTGCTGTTTATTATTGTTGTTGTTGTTTTTATTATTATTATTATTATTATTATTGTTATTTAGTTGAACGAGCAGAAACATAAGTGTGTGGGGAATTCACTGTTATACTTTGCTAATATTTCCAAATAGATGATAGACAGCATGCTGACTGATGGAAATGTAATTTTGAAAAGACATACTGCTTGCCTTTCCTTTGTAGCTGTTCAAGGAATTTGAGCTCTAACAGCTGGATTAATGAAAGGGCCAACCAGTCCTAGACCCAGGGAGCCAAAAGTCCCAGGTGACCAGGCCCTTTTTTTCCTAAGAGGCACTCAATTTCTTAATCTCTCCCCGCCTCCAACAAGCTGCTCAGGGAAATATTAATAACCTGTAGCCTGGTAAACTAGATGAACCCACCTGGAGCCAGAAACTATTTCTGCCTGGCAAGTTGGTCTAGTACTGCACTGTTGGAAGTAAGTCCCAAAAGTACAGCAAACCCATCCTCCAATCACGCCAAACTATCCATGCTATAGTCTGCCTTGCCAGGCAAAGTGATATGCATTTATTTGATCCTGTGGTTAAATGCCTATAGGGCCATCTGCATCTTGAGGCGTACTCCAAACAATGAGGCACAGTGTGTACAGTGCTGTTGCTCACCATTGACTGCCAGGACATTCCAGTACCTGGGCATTCACATGCCACAGTTTCAAATTAATGGCATGACATATTAGCCTGCCTACCCCCGACAACAACGCTCAGGATCATTAATCTGTCTGGCCAACCTCGCATACATAGGCTACTGGTATCTCTGAGGTGGGCTTGACCTGCATCTGAATGGAAAAGAGAGATGGATCGCACTCAGACTTTCTCTTTATTTATTGATTTTCAGGTGTTTTAGAAGCCGTAGCCTGCATCTGATAAATATGTGTTTGTTGTACAGCAAGAAGCTTCCACTACTGTCTTTTATAGCGCCTTTTATGACTCTCAGAGATGCTTGGCATGCAAAGATGCTTAGAGCTTTGGATAAACTGGAGCTCAGTCACTCGACTCGTGTCATGTCATTAAACTCATGTGCCCCATCCCCAGCTCAGTCATACTAATTGGAAATGCTCGAATTCTATATGCTTTTCCCAGTGAACACTGAAAAGTACCGGTAAGAGATGGCCTGCTTGATTGCAACATTTTGTGCTAGGTCACAGGAAGGAAGAGCAGGCCCAGGCGAATGACACACTCATTTACAAAATCATTCTTCCGCAAAGTTTGAACTGGCACACATGGGAAACATCAAGACCTAGGCTACTAAGACAAACTGACATTTGGAAGACATGAAGTGATGACGATGGGTACACCAATGAATGAACCCAGCCTTACTTTTTTGTGCTGAACATTGTCATCACCATACAGTGAATATATTAGCTGGAACATCAAGGAACACCAAGATATTAAAACATACACAGAGAGCGCGCGCGAGAGGGGGGGGGGGGGGTATTAACAGAACTTATGATTTGCTGACCTCTTGTGGCCTCAGTAAACTCAATTGACACAGCAGCTGGTACCCAATCCATACTACCAACACTATCATGAAAGGCAACCTAGTGATCTATACAAAGCAATGTCAGACCATGTCTGACACATGTGTTGTCAAAGAGAATCACTATTGTAAAATAAATAAATAAATAAGGAATTATATTTCTTAATGAAAAATGCATAAACAAGAATTTCTGTTGTGAGAAAACAATATGGTTGCAACCTCATGTAGGCTGATGAAAAAGCTGTCTGTGTCCAAAAAATGTGCAGCCATCCAGCCAGTTCTGGTATAAGCTATAGTATAGGAATAAGGCAAAGCCAGAGAGCATGGAATCCAGAACTAAAGCATGCTCATGCAGAATGATGAAGAAGGTTTTTGATAGATAAATAAATAAATAAATAAATAAATACATAAATAAATAAATAAATAACATATACATTAAGTACACTACATGTCAATGACTTCTCTTCAGCTCAGGGGACCTCTGAGTAGGCCTACCTGAATAGCCAGGGAGGACAGAGATGGAAGCTTTGCAACCTTATTACGCAGTTCTTATTTCCTCCTTCTTCCTCACTACACATACAAATAGCACACTCAATTGGCTACTTTGTTTGTCGTGCTCAAAGATTGTATGGTCCTGTTACATTATATCAATATCAAAGGGGAAAGTTGAGATACAATGTAACTTCCTGCTGTCATTCACGTAGTGACACGCGGTCTACCAATAGAAATCTTCTTGGCTGCTCTGTAACCAATCGCTGACGCTTTTGAGGGGAGCCGGGGCCGTTTCCAACGTTTTGTCCGCAGTGACCTCTGCATTTGCTTCCGTACCTTTAATTTATGCGCGTTTATGTGAGCTCAGTACCACCACGACGATAGCCAAAGGTTTAGCTCACCCTGGCCAATTTCTGTTAATAGAAAATGGCGTTATTGACTCCGTTATTTGCGTTTTTGTATCACTTGCCACTGGTCTACAAATGGCTGCTGAAGCCGTATTATGTCGCTTCATTGTTTATGTCACTTGCTTTCTTAGCGATTCGCAAGACGCCTGGAATTTGCGAACACCTATCAACGACACGAGAAGATGGAAACTCCTGTGACTTTGACTGGGTCAGTATACTGTCTGCGCTTGTCGTGGACACAAATTAGGTACCGCAATTTGTTGAGAGATAAACATTCATTTGACTTTACAGAGAGATTGACTGGCTCTACAGGGATGCATGATGATGCATGACGAGGATGATCATGTTAGCTAGCGGTAGCTGGTAGCATCGTATCGAGCTTACTGCAGTTTCAGAGAGAAATCATAGAGAATTCCAGGCTGTGTGCAATTAGCTTGGAAAAAATCAGCCTTGATTATTTGCTAACCCGTGAAGCTCGTTTTAATATTGTCCAATTAATTGTGGTCCACCAACAAGGCATGATGGGATTGGAATATGTTCTCACTGACCGCAGGTGTCCGATGGACAGTGGCACAGCTTTGAATTTACATTTCATTGTTGCAAGGTGCCTGCCGTTATATAGCTCTAGATTAGGGTTAGAACTACACATGGCCTCTGATGTAGCGATCCCAACATTCTGGCCTCAGCTTGAGTATGGTGTTATTAGCCCGTTTGCCCAGGCCTACCTCTCAGGGATGACAAAATTGAATGTTCTGGAAAAGCTCACCCAGTGTCATATTACGCCACTTTACCTAGCCAACAAGGGGCATCCATAGCCACTGTATGTTCGATTAAGCCTGAAAATGTTAAATGGATATTGCACACACACAGCCTTCCCTCTTTAAATGACTGTTGAAATGACAACACAAGGTTTTCCCAGTCTAAAGATCTGTTGGGTCTTCTGTTGTTTCATGTCCTTTAGAGAGAAGTGGAGATCCTGATGTTTCTCAGTGCCATCGTAATGTTGAAGAACAGAAGAGCAAGTAAGCACTACGTCATTTGTAACAGCAAAATTCAAACTACAAGGATAAAGCCAATTTAAACATCTGTTGGCCAATTGTGGTTTAACATGAATGCATCAAGCTGTCTTTCTTAACACATGCATTGTTCGCCTCGCAACAGGCTTGTTTATTCAACAACATATCTCCTTATCACTTTGTTGTCAGTGCCTGCCCAGGCCGTTAACTACTTGTTTGGTTTGATTACAGTCTCATAGTTTTGTGAAGGCATGAGCTTTGCATGTTACAGTGTCCTTTGTGTTTTCCCCCATCGGATTCAGTTAATATGATGTCTCTCTTTGTGTAACCCTTTAAGACACGACCCCTCTTATAAATAAGCTGTTACCAGAATGTCAATGACCAAGTTGTGATGTACTGCATTTCTAAAGGCCCTGTGCACTGTCACAGTGGTATAGTACTATGGTAATAAACTTTTTTCAGTGACTATTACAAAGTTCCAGTGGTGGAATGACACGTGTTAAGGGGCTACAGTCCTGAATGTCTGTTGACTTGGTGCGTTCTTACACCTATATGTTTTTATTTGATCTTTAGTCACAGTGGAACAGCATGTGGGAAACATCATCCTCTTCAGCAAGGTGGCCAATGTGTTCCTGTTCTTCAGGCTGGATATCCGCATGGGCCTGCTCTACCTGACTCTCTGCATTGGTTAGTACCAGATATTACCAGGGGTTCCAAAACGTTGCCATGACAAGGTCCCCCCATATCCCAGTAGATTCCAGCAAAGGTTTCCCTGACATTGGTTATGGCACGCTATTTTTTTCTGTGCACCCCCTTTCACAACCATAGTCTAAATCTCTCTGTGTCAGTGCACTATTGGGAAATATAAAATAACGTTAATGGTTGTAATGTTCAGAGATGCTATAGATTATTTTAATACAGTTATAAACTAATGAGGATATTGTTTAGATTATTTTTAGTTTCTTTTGGTGTACTTGGTCATTCAATGATCAATTATTTACATATTTTTTCCTGCCATGCTGCGGCGACCCCCCTTGCACCCCTTCGCAGCCCCCAAGGGGTCCCTAGCCCCCACTTTGAAAACAACTGAGATAAACAACAACACAGTATTTCACCCTTACGTTTAAGATCGCTGCCACGATTTGCTTTTTGTAGTTCATCATATTATTACTTATATCCTATAGATAAGTCTCAATACAATTAATTTGGTCCCACGTTATTGGTGTTTTGGTAGATGTGTTAATGCCATAAAACGGGCCATTTTGGATCCCTAATTCTTGATATTGCAGGGACAAACATGCTAATCTCTCTCTCTTGTCTGTTTTTCAGTGTTCCTTATGACCTGCAAGCCACCTCTGTACATGGGCCCTGAGTACATCAAATACTTCAATGACAAGACTATAGATGTGAGTACCCTATTGAATATATGCCGTTAACATGTACATTGTTGGTCAATTTCTGCTGTTGGACTGGGATCAACGCTTTCCTACAAATAATATTGTATCTGCCCTCTGTGGCGCTTGTCTGCTATGCGGCTGACCCAGGTTTGATTCCGGCCCAGGTCCTTTGCCGTTCCTTCCCCGTCTCTCTCTCTCTCCATTTGCTTCCTGTCACTGTCTTCACTGTCCTGTGAAATAAAGGCAAACCGCCTAATAATAATATTATTATAATAATAATATTGTATCACAGTATTCCAACCACTTACACTTTGTGTTGAAGTGGTACTCTTACTATTGAATCTGAAATTATAAGAGATTTGATGCAGAGGACATTGTGCAGGACTAATTGTATTCAGGCTGAGTGCCTGATTTTACGCTTTACAAAGTTTGTTTTCAGGAATGAAATGCGTAGTCATTCCTTTTTTTTTTCTTATTTCAAAAAGTGTTAAAGGCTCAGGATTTTCCTCTAACATCAGGACTGTGTCATTGTGACGTTTGCAGGAGGAGCTGGAGAAGGACAGCCGTGTGACCTGGATTGTGGAGTTTTTCGCCAACTGGTCTCCGGAGTGTCAGTCCTTTGCCTCTGTCTATGCTGACCTGTCACTGAAGTAAGATTGCGTGTAATACATCCTCGGATAGATTGACGTTCTGCATAGGCTTGCCATTCTCCCGTGTGTGTGTGTCCCTCAAACGTGTGTTGTTTCACTAAATACACTGAGCTTCTCATATTCATATTCATGTTTGTGTCGCCACTCCCCTACTTGCTCTGGGTTAACATGTGCGTTGAGCAGCTGTATGGTTATATGAGACGTGTCATTTTGTGCCTGTTACAGAAGTTAAAATGGCAAAGAAATATAGATTTTATGGTTCATTCTCAGGTGTTCTGACCAGTGACTATTTCATTGTATTTTCTTTTCCTAGATATAACTGTGCTGGTCTCAAATTTGGGAAGGTGGATATTGGAAGATATGGAGAGGTGTCAAAGAAGTAAGTACTTAAAGGTGCACCGTGTAACATTTTTAGTTGTTTATTTGCAGAATTCATGCTGTCCATTCACAAATGTTAGCTTTTTCATGAATACTTTCCACCACCATCAAATTCTAAGTACAAACCCCAACTCCGATGAAGTTGGGACGTTTGGTAAACAGTGAATAAAATCAAAATGCTATCATTTTCAAAACATTCAATCTATTCATTAGATGGAGAAAAGTGAAAAGACAACATATTAAGTGTTAAAACCGAGAAAAAATATTGTTTTGGGGGACATATGTACTCATTTCTAATTTGATAAATCCAACACGTCTCAAAAGAGTTGGGACGGGGATCAGTGAAAGTTAGTAAACATCCAAATAAGATAAAACAACAAAGAAGAACATTTCAAAATGAATTGTACTGACGGACAATATAGGTGTCCAGGTATAAGATCATCACAGAGAGGCTGAGTCACTCAGAATTAAAGATGCAAAGGGAATAATTACCATAGTTATTACATACATTTTTGAATTCCCTTTGATTTACCATGATTGAGTGTATATAAGACATATTTTTGATAATAAAATCATTGTATAGGTTCATGACATCATGAAATATATATTGGCTGTAGTCTCACTCTAGCACTTCAGGAATTAGAGCTATTGAAAATTGACCATATTAAGAATGCTTAATGCATGAAAATGATACAGGGGTGTAACATTCTCCTAAGCACCTGAGCTCACTTGAAATAGACCCAGAAGACATGGGAAACTGTCCTTTGCTTACAGAAGTCAGCAGAAGTTGTAGAAGTCCATTCTTTTTGACAATAATAGAGCATTGCACATCCTGTGCTACAGTGAAAATGGACCATCCGACTTGTGTTAGTGCTAGCTTCAAAAGTCAGCCTCCATGATGGCATGCGGGTGCAGTAGTGCATTGGTTAAGATGTTCTCACTCATCTGTAGAGTTAAATACAGTGTTGAATGGTATAAATGGGTTTTAAACAGCATGAAAAGCCACTCATGCATTATATTTTGAAGGGAGATCTTCGATTACTGTCACATAGTAAGGTCAAATTGCATCCTCTACTATGTTTTAACAGTTTGGCTCCATCAGAAGGACCAGCAGGTGATAAAATGGTGGGTTTTTGGTCAAGACCTGTCACACTGTAAGCACTACAGAAAGGAAAACATTGCAAAACATGACAAGGAATACACCCACCATTTAAGCTGGTGAAATCATGTCCAAGATAGGAATTAACACTGTTTTTTTATATAAAATCATCTCATCGGTTAATGTATTTAACAGTTAAGTGTTGTCTTTTGTTTTGTTTTTAGTCTTCCTCGACATTTGCTGCCATTTATTGTCCCCGTCCCAACTCTTTTGAGACGTGTTGGATTTATCAAATTAGAAATGAGTACATATGTCCCCCAAAACAATATTTTTTCTCGGTTTTAACACTTAATATGTTGTCTTTTCACTATTGTCCATCTAATGAATAGATTGAATGTTTTGAAAATGATAGCATTTTGATTTTATTCACTGTTTACAAAACGTCCCAACTTCATCGGAGTTGGGGTTTGTATTCATTATGACTGGGGAAATTGTGCTTTTCATACATGAAAAGGGGATCTTCCCCATTGTCCGCCACTTTGAATTTCCAGAAATAGACATTTTTAGCTGCAAAACGTATTGTTCTTTGGTCATACTAATAACTACTGATTTCTTAGTTAGTCAATATTCATGAAAAGCTCAAATTTGGCAATAAGCAGTACATTTTCAATGAGCAGCATAGTTTCAATACCTACTCTGGCCACAATCTTAAACAGTACACCTTTTTAATGTTTCTGTGCGTGATCACAATTTGTGCAGATATGAGAAAGTGTATATGAGATGGCTGTTGTACTTTACTATATGAATTTTGTGTGTGTAGTATTCATTTACCCATCCCATCTTACTCCACCACAGGTACAGGGTCAGCACGTCCCCTCTGTCGAAGCAGCTCCCCTCGCTCGTCCTCTTCCAGGGGGGCAAGGAGATCATGAGGCGTCCTCAGGTGGACAAGAAGGGAAGAGCAGTTTCCTGGAGCTTCACTGAGGTATGGCTTTGCCACACACATGCACACACGCGTGCCTTCAGATCCTTTCTATATATGTGTAATGTATTACCCAACATATCTGTAATAGCATAGCCTGTGATGTTGTATAACTCCTACATCATGATGTGTTGTAATGATTATACTAGGGCACATCATTAACATATGAAACATGATTAGGACTATAAGATGACTCTTGTGCTATATGCATGCAGTTTCCACGAACCACTAAGCTGTTTTGGTCTCACCATATGTTGACTCTTGTTGCTTGTTAGGAGAACATCATCAGAGAGTTCAACTTGAATGAATTGTACCAGAAGTCAAAGAAGCTGAGCAAGAAGGGCGAGAGGAACGAGAAAGCCATCGAGTCCCAGTTTCCCCCAGTGCCCGAGGAGGAGGAGATGGAGGCTGATACCAATGCACAGGAGGTGGAGACGGAGACCAAGAAGGACAAATAGGAGGGGGCAACAGGTCCCCCCTCCCTGAATGTTGTGGCATTTTCAAAGGACTGACGTGTGTTATGCAAAGTATTCAAGCAAGAGTGGACTGTGTGAGCTTAGTGGTACTGAATGGGAACAAGTTAACTGTTGTTAATTTTGTTTGTTTGTTTGTTCTCCGTCCCTCCCTTTTACAATTTACAATACGCAATTTAGTTGCAAAAACGTTTAACTCACCACATTTAACAAAGTAACATAGATCCTCCATGATGATTCCAGTGATGAATAGTGTCCTTTGCTGGACATCTGCTACACATAACTAACTTTTTTTAAAAAAAAAAGGTAAGAATATTTTAATGAGGCATTTCACGCTTTCTACCTCTGGTACCATCAACTGCTATGGATGTGTCAAGTCCTTCCACAGACGAAAAAGATGTGGGTAAGAAAGATGACTACTTTTTACGATTTTTTTTGAGCCATGAGATACTACTGGTCATTTTTTGTTTATTTTTATTGTTTAATTGTTATTTAACATCCTCTGTTGCATATTATTTGTGTACATACAATGAAGTTGTTTCTTAGCATGTTGGAAAGGGATAAGAGACAGTAGATTGGAGGTGTTGCGTTGTCATCACTACCTTTTATTCCATGGTTCCGTCTCGATTATCAACACTCCAGTCATTCCAGAAAGGGTCCTGGTGACCATGGCATTCCCAAAGATGGTGGCATATAGTGGGTGGCATATATTCATCAGATTCCCACTATTCATTCCTTGTTTCCCGCTGTCACACTTCACACATCCTAGTTTAACAGGGGAAAATCTCTCTCTTGTGTTGTGCATATTTCCTTCTTAGAAGGAGGTCCAAGTCTGAAGAGACTGAAGTCTTTAATGTATTTATACATTGTACGGTTTCCATTAAGCAAAGATCATTTAACTGTAATTTAAATATTCCTTCATTTTCTGTTGTGGTCCTCAGAATGAGTAATATCAGTTGATTGAAAACCGCAACAAATCCCTCAACCCCATCACATGCTAAAAGTCAACTGAAGTGAAGGGGAATTCCTGCTGTCAACCTCTTTATGTGCTTTGAATGAACGAGCCTTGCCTTTTTTGGTTAATTTTTTTTTCTCATATAAAATAAAACCACAAGTAACTTAATTCCTGTCTGTATGTTATTACTGACCATCTCATGGCAGTGATTGAATGTTACTACTTAATCTACACCAGTCTTCATATTACAGTTGCCCTGCCCGGGCTTGAATGCAGCCCACGTGGGGGTGCCAAACTAGGGCTCTGACCACTCTGCCAAAGAGCACACCCACAACCCTAGTGGTTACTCTCTCATTGCCTTCCCTTTTGGAAGTGGACCCGTATGCTTCACCCACTGTTGGTATGCCTCACATACTGTTACCATACTTCTATGCGAAGGGAAGTAGAGTTGCCTCCCACGGACTCGAACCCAGACCTTTTAGGTGAACACACTGGGGCTCTGACCAGTGACAGCTCGTTGACATGACAGAACACAACCCCAGTCGAACAGAGAGGCTGAGTCACTGAAATTTTAAGATGTTTATGCATTACTTATTGCATTAAAATAGTGGGGGTTGCATGTATATAAAACCAATTTCTGGCCCATTTCTGTAGAAGGAAATACTGTTTGTCAACATAATTCTGAACCTCCATCAATGAAAGTTTTGTGTGACCGCCACGCCCAGAAAACGTGACGCTGTTGGCTGATTTCAGAAGTGGTTTGTCTTTAAAATGTGGAGTGTTGTGCCCTCTGTCCACCAGAGAAAACAAATCTGGTTCTGGTTGTAGTGCAAATTTGCCCTTGTTGCCCTCTGGCAGGCGCTACAAGGCATTGCCAGCCAGAACCAATAGGATGAAGAACAGCTTCTTCCCCAAAGCTGTTACAACAATGAACACACACTTACTGGACAATGCTCATCTATAAAGGACTGTGCACTTCGTAGGGAAGCTAAAATCTCAGTATACTTTGTATACTGACAATAAAGGCTTTCTATTCTATTCTATTCTATTCTAGTGGTCACTTTAAAAGTTTCATCTATAGGGATGCAGTGAAGCAGTGTCTTGGTTATACGCTATGGAAAATTACAATTAATGCTGAATAATATACATGTAGGTTTTGAACATCATATGCAAACAGCCAGGTATTAAAATTTAAAGGGTTGCTTTCAAATATAGCCACATCATGAGTACAAATTGGATTATGTGCTATTAATTTTCCACTGCAGTGAATGTTCAGGTAGTTTTTTTGTCCATCGAAGATTAACAATTGCCATTGTTCAAAGTAGAGACTAAAATAAAAGAAATTGAAATCAAAACCCAAGTGGAACACATTGGAATCCAACCCCATTCCTGGTTTCCTCCAATTGTGACGGAGGTCATCTTGCACCTGCTCGTCCCCCTCGGGGATCAAACCTGTGACCTCATCCAACTACAAGGGTCCGGCAATTGAAGGCACAGTACGATACCGCTGGACCAAAAGACCAGTCTCCCAGCCCAACGGCATCGATACTGTATGAGGCTTTGGGAGGGAGGTTTACCAACGTTCCACGCCAACTCTGCTAGTTAGCCTCCGTTACACAATAATAAAAAAAGGCAACAGAGAAAAACATTTTATAAACAGTATTTATTACCAATTCTCAACCACACACGCACATACACACACATCCACCCACACTGAGCTATACAGTATTCTTCTCTCCCATGTACTACATCTCCACCATCCTGTCGACTACACACCTCGTCATCTTCGTCAGACAGGGGCAGCCACTGGCCGTATGTTAACTGTCCAGACTCCTGGGCTATCTCAAGGGGCAACGTGCACTAGGTCCAACATTTCACTGGACACAAATTCCTTTATTTTTGATTCATTGGTGGATAGAACTGTAGTGCCTTGTGAAATGCCTGCAAATCACTGTGAGAGAAAAAGTAAAAACACAGGTTTTACAAAACAAACGTGTGTTCTCCCCCAATGACTCAGGTTCAAAAATGTCTCTTTTTTTCTCAGTGATCTCTAAACTGAACCAATCATGACTGGCTGATATGGTTCTCTTGTCTCTACGGCTTGGTGATGCAAGCATGTGTAGTAAGCTGCTTAATACCAATTGGCTGGTAAGACTACAAGGCAACATGAGAGTCAGCTGATTGAAAATAAAAAAAAGTGAAAAGAAGGAAGGGAAAGGGAGCCATGATGGATAGGTTTGAGTGGCAGACCATCAAAATGTACACTAAGCATTCTGGGAAATAACGTCCACCAGGGTGGGTTTCTGGATGAGCTGCATTTAGATGCTACATATCACCATCGCGAAATTAACTTTTTTGTTATGCAGAGGCAACATGCTCACCTTCTGTAGATGACAGGTCCAGTCTACCAAACCAAGGTATGTTGGTGTACAGTTTTTATTATTTTTCATTTTTTTGATTCGCAAAAAATTCTGTGCTGACCAAAATCTCATATCAGCCGTTGTAAAAAGAAAAAAAAAGAATATTGATCTTATCAATAGCAATAGCTTTATATAAATTCATATAAAATAACATTTAAAAATTAAATAAAATAAAAAGGTATTTCTCTTGGATTCCCCAGACAATTGCTTCAACACTAGCAAACTGGCTGTTCCACTTTGAAGCTCAACTATGCCATTTGTGTGCCCTTGCTCTTGTGTTACTCCGCTAATGATTGGTCAATACACAAAGGCAGCATGGCAAGTAGCCAGTATCACAGTGGTCCTAAATGGCTACAGCATGCCAGTAAGTCCCCCTGTAATTGGTGGAAAAACCAAGGGAGCATAAGCAACAACAAAAAGACCCCTGACCATTTATTTCTGTACAAGTGAGGAGTCATTTTTTTTTTTTTTACACATATTAAAGGAATCTTTTTTTTTTTTTCTTGTCTTGTAGAATGTTTAAGAAAGGCAACCCAGTCAAAGCGGTCACACCAACAAAGCTCACCTCATTGGAGGACAAATGAAGACTCGCATATCAACGAGCCATGTGATTGGCTTCCAGTGCCAGCACATCAAACATTAGTGTCATTTCCACTCCAGCCATGTCAGCTGGCAAAACCCAGCCATTTTCTTTTAAGGAAAGTCCTCCTGTGGAAAACAAAATTGGATAGGCCAGATATCGAGTCCACAGCAGTGGCAGGGTTTATAGGGACAACAGGGTTAAGGGAGCGATTTAAAGTCAGTTCATGAGGAGTTATGGCCTCCTCTCTGTGTGTGCCTGCCAGCTGCGTCACTCTTCTGCCTCACGCCTCCGTCTTGTAAAGATAGTGGAATTCCCTAAAAAGTTCTGGCAGGTTTCAGGGAGCTTGTTCTTTGACGCCGGTTGGTTGAGGAACGTAGTCACTCAGACCGATATCTCGTAAGTGGTTCCACCGACACCAGTCACTTTCTTGACACCGCCGCCGCTAGGCTTGTGTGCAGGACTCTGAATGGCAGCTGTGCTGGGATAGGCCTGTCCGGGCCGGGTGGAGACACTCACTGGGTGGGAAGGGGAGGAAGGGGTGGAGGAGGCGGGCGACTGGGGGAGGGATGATTTGGGCTGCCCGTTGGTACGGCTGTAGGACTTCATCTGAATTTCATCCCTGGAGAAGACAAAAGGGGGAGGGCAAGGAGAAAGGAAGGAGTTAGTGCATTTAATTGGAAACCACCTGAAGATGCGCACAGACACTACACACACTAGAGTTCAAGAACTACAGTGGAAATGAAACTAAAGCAAGACAATGGCTAGGTTTACATGAGACATTGAATTCAGAATTAACTCACTAATTCTGAATAAAGCTTAATTCCGCTTTGAAAATGTTTCTGAATTAAATGAAAGATCAAAGTAAACTTGACGGAACTATTTAATTCCGAATGATTAACTCTGAATTAAAAATGTCATGTAAACGTAGCCATACACACACAAGAAGATGCACTGTACGAGGACACTAGGTCCTATTTTCCTGTACATCGATACAACTGGTACTTAAAAACAGTCAACATGTTAACCAATTTGGCTTAAGTTAACTTTGCATTGGAAAACAAAAACACCACAACACACTGACAAGGACACAGACACGTTATCATTTACAGAAGTTGTTGCACACACAGTGAATTTCACAAAAAAAAATGCAATGACCAAGCATATAGAGATAACAGATGCATGGTGTGCAATGATGTACAACATGAATTCAGAAGCTTGAGTCCAGTGCCACATAATGTCCTTGTTTTACCGAATGACCCTAAAACCAGGCCGGTAAATATGGAACATGAGGTTATAGCTTCTAAATCCAGGTTGCATATCACTGATGACGTGTAGTAATTTGTTATTTGTCCCAAGATGCAAAGACAACATGGTTATGCCCAAAACAGAAGCAATGCTGCCTTTAATTAAAAGGGGAGCGTTTGGTGGCATCAAGGCATGTAAGCAGTCAAATAAAGCCACAGAATGCTGCCTTCGAAGGTGCCTTCATTTTCTCCACTTTGACCGAAGGATGAATCCTTCATGTTGCTTTCAAGCGTCAATATTTTATCAGACTATGAAGTCCGCAGTTAGTGCTGCTGGCTGATGTATTCTGTGGGCGCTTGTCCAATCAACTATCTTGATGCCTGCTGAGGGCTTGTGACTTGCAATACAGTGAAGGCACCAATTCACTACCCTCCTCATGTGGACACAGCTCATTGCTTCACTTACATTTCAGAGTCAGTGGGCTCATGTTTGATGGAGCAGTGGTGCTTTTTAGGCAGCCATGGCCTAGTGATTAGAGAGTTGGTCTTTCAATCTATGAGTTGCCGGTTCGAATCCCCCCTGATCTCTCCCTATATCTTCATCCATGGCTGAGGTGCCGCTGAGCAAGACACTTAACCTTACATTGCTCCAGGGACTGTAACCTATACCCTGAAAAACAATAGTTGTAAGTCGCTTTGAATGAATGAAAGCGTCCGCTAAGTGCAATGTAATGTAATGTAATGCTTTTGCTATGCAGCACACGCATGTGCATTTTGCCAGTTCGATGCATTCTGGTAGCAAAAGCATCACTGCTGCTCCATCCAAATTGAGTCCAGTGATAAGTGAATACATGGCCTCATGGTAGACACTAATGATATGCAGCGCAAATATTGTCAATGAGATTATTTGATTATTCAAATATTATTTGATCGCTCGTCTTGTTGGGTTTTAAAACAGTCGTCTCAGTCGACTTCAGATATCATGCCAACACCTTCCACAAAAATGTCTGATAAAGCATCAGTGAGCCAACTGCACCTCTGGACAAATCTCATCTCAATTAAAAGTAAAAGATTAAAAAAAAAAATAACAAGCCACAAAAAAACCCAACACATAATACAGTCACATCCACACACACACTGATGCGTTGACTACACCCTGCAGCTCCATCCCGTGCGACCAGCAGAGGGCAGAGCTGAGGTAGTCAGGTGAAAGGCACAACCAGAACAAAACCCAAATAAACAGGTGGATCGAGCAGTGGAGGAAAGTTGAAATCAAAACAACTCACAGGAGTCTGGGAGGAGGTAGGTAGTAGTAGCAGTAGTAGTAGTAGTAGTAGCAGTAGTAGTAGTGGGAAGAGAAGGAAGGAGTAAGGAGGAGGAGTAGGAGGAGGAGGAGTAGGCAGCGGGCTTGTCGACAGAGGCGCAGTTCTGCAGATGGGGTTAGGCATGACGGGGGAATAGGGATGCTGTGTGTGTGTGTGTGTGTGTGTGTGTGTGTGTGTGAGTGTGTGTGTGTGTGAGTGTGAGTGTGAGTGTGAGTGTGAGAGAGAGAGAGAGAGAGAGAGAGAGAAAAAGAGAAGTGAGAGAAGAGAAAGTAGTGGGTCTGAGTTGGGTTAAGTGTGTGTGTGTGTGTGTGTGTGGGAGGGGGGTGGAGTACAGGTTGGGGTTGGGTTGGCTTGAGTGGGTCACTAGTGGTTGGGTTGCAAGTTACTCACTTCGGAGCCTGGATGCCCCCCACGCCGCCTCCGGGCCCCGTGCCGACAGCCGAGGCCGAGGCCTTGCGCACCATGCGGTACTGCATCTCGGCCGCCGCCGCGCTCGAGTACGACAGCGACTTGCCGAGCGGCGGGGGGTGGGGCGAGCGTGGCGGGTGGGTGGTGGGCGGCGCCTCGGTGGAGCGCGTGCGGTAAGGGTAGGCGGGGGGAGGGCCCGAGTCAGACAGCAGCGGGGGGCGTGAGAAGCGGGGAGCGCGCTGGCTGTGGCCACTGCTGTGGCTGCTGTGACTGCTGTGGTGGTGGTGGTGGTGATGGTGGTGGTGGTGCGGGGCGGCGGAGGAGGAGGAGGCGGAGGAGGCAGCGGTGGAGGAGGAGGAAGAGGAGGAGAGGGGCACAGGCTGCACGTGGTGGTGGTGGTGGTGGTGTGAGTGGTGGTGGTGGGGGGCGTGCTGCAGCTGCTGCTGTTGTTGTTGGTCTGGGCCGGGGGGGCCGTGCGGCGGGGGGCTGGAGGAGGCGGCGCGCAGGTATGCGGCGCGGTGCGGGGATCCCAGCAGCCCAGACGCCTGGTGCAGCTCCACCTCGCGCTGCTGAGCGATCTGCGCCGACAGGAATGGGGAGCTGTAGCCCAGGGAGACGGGAGTGCGCGGTCGCCCGGGCGACAGGTCGGAGGAGCCGCCGCCGCCGACAGTGGCGGAGGTGGGCGCCGCCGTGCTGCTGGCGTCCAGCTCGGCGCTCTCGGAGGGCGTCAGGAGGCTGTCGTACGACAGGCTGCCGTTACGCGGCATGGGCGGTGGCGGCGGCGTCTGGTTGGCCAGGCTCTTGTAGCTGGCGGAGGTGGTGGCCTCTGATTGGGCGGCGCCCACCTGGCCTGGCCTGGAGGAGGAACGCGACGGACCAACGCCGCCGCCGCCGCCCGACAGCACAGTGGCGTCCGAGAAGGAGGGGTACGAGCGACCCCCCAGGGAGTAGCCGGGGATGCCCGAGCTGCCCGCTGCCCCCCCACCAGAGCCCACTGACCTCTCTGCGCCTCGGTCGCCCCGCTCCCCCGCCCCGCCGTCCAGACTGGGCTCGGAGCGGTAGCCCGGCTGCTGGCTCGACTGCAACAGGGAGGAGGACTCCTTCAGACTCTCTCCACGGCTCATCTGAGAGAGAGGGGGGGAGAGCGAGAGAGAGAGAGAGAGAGAGAGAGAGAGAGAGAGAGAGAGAGAGAGAGAGAGAGAGAGTGGGAGAAAAAGAAAGGGAGTGGGAGAAAGAGAAAGAGAGAGAGAGAGGGGGGGAGAGAGAGAGAGAGAGAGAGAGAGAGAGAGAGAGAGAGAGAAAGAGAAAGTGAGAGAATGCAAGCGAAGGAGAGAAAGAGAGAGAGAGAGAGAGAGAGAGAGAGAGAGAGAGAGAGAGAGAGAGAGAGAGAGAGAGAGAGAGAGAGAGAGAGAGAGAGATGAACAACACATAGATTACATTAGGAGGGAGTTATGGCTGGGGAAGTCACCACATCTGACAATTGTTTTATTTAAAGGAGTATGCCACTATTTTGGGGCTTAATACAGTTAAAATCGTTGGCCGGGGTTTATAAAGGTGGAAAAGTGTCTTATTGTTCATGTTAAGCGTTGTCTTGCTTTTAGACAAGTTAAAAGAGGGAGTATGTAGCTAAGCTAGTGAAAGTCAATGCATCACTGTAGCATGTAGCATGCTACACGGATCCATTGACTTTCACTAGCTTAGCGACATGCTCCCTTTTTTAACTTGTCATAAAGCAAGACAACGGCTTCCATGAAAAATAAGACACTTTACCACCTTTATAAACCCTGGCCAATGATTTTAACTGTATTAAGCCCCAAAATAGTGGCATACCCCTTTAAGTCATCACTCTTAAAGCGATGGTTCGGAGTAGAATCACCCTAATGCCATTTGAACCGTGACGCCCATCCACCTTTACACCCGAAGTGTTTTCTGCCGCAGGCTTACATCAACAGAGTTGCCGTGTTATTCAATGTTTATTCCGGATAGCTTGACTCAAGCGCATATGGATCCTGGGCACCGTCTCCAAACTTTCCCCACAAAAATAACATGTCATGACACCAAACTTCTACAGTATAACAAATGTGGTTTGTACTCACAAAAAGATGAATTTGAAACTTTGTACATAGTCCAGGAGTTTATTAGTAACAACACACGAGACGATTAGCTTTTCTGCTGCTAAACATCCGTCGACGTCACTTCCTCCAGCTGGGACTTTGTTGATGGAAACAAATACACGTGAGTCCGGAAGGCGGAAAACTCAAAAAGACATTAAGAAATTAACCACTTCGGATTTAAATTTTACCACGTTTAATAAATAGAAGACGATGCCACACTCGTGCATATATATGTGTCGGCAATCGCTTCCGGCAATATTATGCCATGCTGTGGACAGTCCCAGCTGGAGGAAGTGACGTCGACGGATGTTTAGCAGCAGAAAAGCTAATCGTCTCGTGTGTTGTTACTAATAAACTCCTGGACTATGTACAAAGTTTCAAATTCATCTTTTTGTGAGTACAAACCACATTTGTTATACTGTAGAAGTTTGGTGTCATGACATGTTATTTTTGTGGGGAAAGTTTGGAGACGGTGCCCAGGATCCATATGCGCTTGAGTCAAGCTATCCGGAATAAACATCGAATAACACGGCAACTCTGTTGATGTAAGCCTGCGGCAGAAAACACTTCGGGTGTAAAGGTGGATGGGTGTCACGGTTCAAATGGCATTAGGGTGATTCTACTCCGAACCATCGCTTTAAGTTAACACTATTTAGGAGTGCAGAGACAGACAGAGAGCCGTGCCTGATAGCCCCCCCCCATATCACCCCCCTCACTGACAGCAACATGGCAAGAGAAAACAGCAGGGCATCTTTAGTGAGGCTGGAGTGGCCCGAGTTTAGTTATGAGCCATGGAGCAATAGAGGCTTCTGAGGCACAATCATAAAGGGGAATGGAGTTGGTCAGTCTGATCACAGAGGGCCATGATGATAATTGCAGTGCGAGAGGAGCGGAGAGGGGTGAGGGGGTGGGGTGAGGAACCAGAGGGATTATGTGGAAAGCCCACAAGAACACATCTTTCTCCCTCTCTCTTGTTCTCTCTCTCTCTCGCAACAATCTACTGTTGCTCACCCTCAGCGGGCTGCATGAGCCTCGGCTGACTGCTGAGGGGCTGAGAGTGATTACGGTGCCCGTCTTGTTGGCGGCTGGGTGGGCCACGTGCTGCCCGCCTGCCCATCCGCTCTTGTTGGGCCTGGCTGGCTGGCTGGTGCCCTGAGCTGCTCACCTAATCCGCTGTGGCCCTCCAAACGGCTCCTCAATCAAATAAATCCATCCCAGCCCCTCACCCCTGCACACAACCATCCCACATGCATCCCATCCCATCCCATCCCTCCCCTCTCCTCTCCTCTCCTCCTCCTCCCTGGTTGAGACAATGAAGGGTACTATCTGTGTGGCAGAAACGCAACGCAGCGCTCACGGCATCACTACCATCAGAGCAGCTGTACGCCCCTAATCCCTGCCACGTTGGGCCGTGCAAATAAGCCGCCCAACACTTAACAAAGCCAGCGAGCGTTGGTCATAACACTTAATGTACGCCCAATCCCTTACCCACTCACCCGCCCCCTCTCTTCTCATCCAACACCCCTCCCCCCTCTTGTCAACTTTCCCCCCCAGTGGACAGATGGCCCTGGGGCTGCCGAGGTGAGTCACCATGTGTTGCCACTCAAACAATTTCAAGTACTGACTGACATGAATGTGACCCCCCCCCCCACACACACACACATACACCCTACACCCCCAAACAACCACACCCAATCCCCAACTCCATCCCTTCTCCAGACTTAGGACCATTAAAGTTAATATGAGCAACAACAAAAAAAAAAAAGAAGAAAAAAAAGAAAAGAGGGGGAAAAAAGAAAAGCGTAATCTTTTGAAGATGACTGACAGATCTGCTGTGCTGGGAAGCAAGAAGTGAGGGGCTGCGCATGCAGGGCATTAGTGAGTCTGCTGCGTCTGCACAAGTGGGTCCAGTCAGTGTAGTCTTCTAAAGGTCTTCTGAGGAGGAGGAGGAGGGGGGGGGGGCTCTAGTCTTCAGTATTACTGCAGGGCTACCTTGCACTGTGGGGGTGTGGGGGGATCTAGAGGTACAGCTAAGAGCAGGCTAATTCACACAGACAGGAGGGAAGCAGTGGGAGAGACATACAGAGGGAGTGGGATAAACATGGGAGAGGAACGCGGCTGAAATGGCATTACATTATATTACTAATTGGGATAGGAAAGCCCTGCATCACCAGCCACTGTGAACAGGTGGAGGAAAAAATACGATTGGGTCAGTGATTGGATAAGAAACTGACAAAGGAGTAGACAGGTTTTAGAGCAGAATGTTCCAAAATCAGTTTCTGATCAATCTTGAGAGCCATTACCAGCGTAAAACAAGGTGATCTAAAACCCCACCAAATACTACTGTGGTAAAAGCAGACACAGAAAAAGCACACACTTGAATACAGACAAGACACACAGATTGGTTAGTAAGAGGACAACACACAGAAAAAAATGACAAAAAATGAGTCCAATGACAACTTACTGATACTGATCAACTGAAAGCCACTGAGTGATCAAATTAAACAAAAGGAGAAATTAAATGAATGGCAGATGCACTGGAACGACATTCAAGAATTACATGCACATGCAGTCAAGACAGAAACGGTTCAGTCAACTATGGCAGTGCAGGTAAAAAATTACTTGCATACATACACGGGTAGTATAAACATGTTGTTAAGTCCACATACACATGCAATTACAATACACAAGCACACATTGGGGTATGGAAAAAAACCTCAAATCGTTACGCTAACCCATTATATACACTAGACTTGAATGAATGAATGAATGTTACTCTTTGAGCAGAGAGGCAAACGTACCTGGTTGGCATAGGCGTGGGTGAGGGCGGTATGGTTCTTTCCTGGGCTGCTGTAGGCAGGTCTGTATTTGTACATGGTGGGCGTAGGGGGAGCTTTGTTTAGCAGGCTGCTCTCTGTGAACAGGAGAGAGACGGAGAGCAAGCGTGGTCAGTGTGAGGTGCAAAGTCATCCAAATGACCAGACTGCACAGTGTATTTCACAGAACAGTAAAAAGAGTTAAAGTTGTAGGCAACTGGACGTCATCTTGGGGCGTGAATGGCATAAAGAACTTGAGTCACGGTCCGAAAAGAAGTCAAGTTGCCTACAACTTTCGGCAGAAAGGACCTGGATGAACAAGAGTCGTCATAGAGCTAAAAAGGAAACTCGCTCCCTGGTTGACGCAGACAACGTGGTTAGGATAGGAATAGGAAATGACTGAGTTGATCGGTGCATGTGTGGGTGTGTATGTGCGTACCTTCACCGTGGCTCATGGGACCCCGGGAGATGCCAGGGTAACGCAGCTCTGGCTTGGGGGGAGGAGGAGGCTCCGCATCAGCTGACTGACTCTCCATCATCTCCAAACTGCTTTTAGACTGCCAAACAAACACATAAACATAGTGAGAAAGACAAACAGAAGAGAGTGAGAGAGATAGAAAGATGGATAGAGAGAGCGTGAGATAGAGATAGATGGATAGAGAGACTGAAAGAGAGAGAGAGATGTATAGAAAGACGGATAGAGAGAGAGAGAGAGAGAGAGAGAGAGCGTGAGAGAGAGAGAGAGAGAGAGAGAGAGAGCGTGAGAGAGAGAGAGAGAGAGAGAGAGAGAGAGAGAGAGAGAGAGAGAGAGAGAGAGAGAGAGAGAGAGAGAGAGAGTAAATGTATAATGTCAGCTATGGATAATGTTCATAGTAGACGCCTGGCTGCTTACCCGGTGCATGTCGCCAAGGATGCCGTTGTCGAGCACCTTGGCAGTGAGCTGAGCGTCTGAGAGCTGCGGCCGGAGGAAGGGTGGCTGTACTGCCACCGCCAGCGTCTTCCTCTTCCTGCCCAGGTACCTGTGGCAAGCCAAGAAAAGGGGTGGGGTCATCTCATGACAATAGAAGATTGGCAACAGCTACTGCAGTGGAGGGTCATAGATATGAACACTAGTTTGAGCACCCCCTTGAATTGGAACGAATACCACCATCTTCAGCAGTCATATTGACCCGTTCAGAACTCACGTCACACTGAATGCAAACACACCAGAGAGGTGTTAAGGGCATTACGAGAGACTCCACTCCTCCGGGTGGTGCTGCACTCTAGGGGTGCCAACGGAGGAGTGCAGACTTCATTCAGAATGAATGAGCTGCGCTCTCTCGCTCTCTCGACAGCAGCCCCTAGGTCAACTGCAGGCTAAAGAGAGAAGACCTGCCGTCCTGAAGCGTGTACGTTGATAAAAAATAGAGATTCCGAAAAGTACACTTGTTATGCTATTTTGAGAGGGAAGAGGCTGTTCCAGAAGCATAGGAAATGTTTGTTGTTACAAGACATTAAACGTACTCACTGGACTGAGGACATCATCAGGAATGCCCGTGTCTGTGGTGCCCACTGCATATCTGAAGTCAGCGTGACCATCCGCTTTCTTATTTCGGAAAAAAACACCTGGCTATTTTCTGTACAAGTGAACGGTGCATGGTCGATTCTGCTCCAACAATGCGCACGCAGCCAAAAAAACGTCATATCTGTTGACATACAGTAAAGGGGTCTATTGCAGCCATAAGTCTATGACATGGCAACACACACATCATCCTGTAGGTGGAGATGACGATGAGACATATCATGATACCGGCCCAAGACGGCGGCGCCCAGGGTTGGGTCACACCAAAAGGCTGAACACACTGCATCTAGTGTTCATATCTATGGTGGAGGGTGAGGGGGGCTCACACACGGTGAACATCTGTAGCCAACATGCTGCTGCCTTAAATCATTTGAATATGAGTGCTTTTATATTAGAATTGAGCCATACGCATAGGTCCAGCAGACCAACCTTTTTGTTCCAATATAAACCAAAAATGTAACAAATATTACTGCACTTTTGTTTTTAAAGCAGTGATGTTTTTCAAATGATAACGTGTCAGCCAGAAATAAACAAGTAACAACAGCTAGCAAGCACATCTGAGCCAAAACACTTCTTTCTAAATCTGATTGCAATTCCACGTAATCCAATAAAAATCTTGATGTTCTTCCAACCTCTCCACTTTCACATCTGCGTTACCAGTGAGAATACATTTGACACTAGGGCTGTAACGGTGTGAAATTTTAGGCTCACGGTTATTGTGGCCAAAATTACCACGGTTTACGGTATTATCGCGGTTTTTTTTTTTTTTTTTTTTTTTTTAAATGCCGACACTAAAGGCGACATGGTACCGCAAACCTCGAACAAAAACCTTACATTGCGCAATCATTTATAGCCTAATCCTCGTGTAGCCTAATAAACACAGGAACAGTATTTGAAAGCTTAGACCCTGAAGAATGTTTTAGCACTACTTTACAGATATTTGAACATATTGTTTGTGCGTTATTGTTGTTAATTTATTACAAAATGTCGCGTTTCAAATTTCACCCCAAGCCCCCACTTTCACGGCGTCTCCATACCTTTCTATGAGTAGACATCGAAAACGTGGATAAATCCTAGCATGCATGGTGTCAAAATGCTCCTCTAGCATCCATGGGGTTAGAGCATATGTAGTTTTTTCACTGTATTTCAACCACATGTGCAACCCGACTATAACTAAACCAGTTTACTGTGTTACGATCGCAGATTTTTCCCTCCCCTGGTGCTTTTGCATTTTCGGATGGACTACCTCCATATGACCAACGCCTTTTCACGTGACCCCTTTACAGTTAGTAAACACATATGGCCATGCGCCATACAGAAACTAGATATGTGTTTTTCCCCGAAATAAGAAAACAGATGGTCACGGTAACTTCAGATATGCGGGCTGTGCAAACTCCATACAGTGAATGGGTTGTGCTCTCCCGACAGCACCGCAGTGAACTGCAGGCATGGCTCGACTAGTGAGTGGGGACGCAACGCAACCTGTTTACACAGAACCTCTCTAGTGATGAGGCTGTGCACACATGCCTCTGTCTCGCTAGCCAACGTAGCCTTTGACACCGGGCAGCAAGCACTTGAATCATGGCTCTCATATTCTGGGAACGAAAAACATTGGCTCTTCAACACGTATGAAAAATTACCAAAAACGAGCCAACGAGATGTTTCGGCGAAGCTTGGCATTCCCCAGGAGGCTACCTTGTGTTTAAACTGCTCCAGGCTGCGTCTCCCTACGAGTCCCTCCCACTCCCCCTCGCCCTTCTCATCTCTCCTATGCCAGCAAGCCCAGCGCGACTTTCCCAATTCCAAGCAGTTAGAGTGGCTTTTTAAAACTGTGTCAAAAAATCACGTTGTAGGCTAGGCTACTACTGTAGGCTACAGCAGGCTATGCAACAGTGTGTTATTTATCGGTGTAGCAATTTCAAGTGCCCATGTCTAGCCGCGTTTTGCATGCATAACCTGAATCACACTGTGCAGAAACTCGCCAGAAGACGTTTGTCGAATGGGAACTTTACAAACGTATTTGATATCATAAGAGATGACGACCCGTGCGTGGTCTATGCTTCGAAATGCATATAAGCCTCGTCTTTCTCAGCGCTCATTTTTGGCAGACAGGTAGAGACAAAAAAGAGGTGAAATAATACAAATTCGGTTTTAGTAATCAACCGCTTACAGTGTTCAAATTGGCTCCTCGGACAAACGTGACCACTATAAGCGGATTCCACTGTTAACATTCTGTACGGTTAGGTGAGTTATGGAAATGCAGATATTGTCACTCACGTCTCGTCACCGTCAAACTATTTAGGAGTGTCTGGGATGAAAGATATCCCGGTGTAACGGTGTGCGGTAAGGTAACCCACCGAGATAACACCGTATTTTAAAATTCAGACGGTTATCTTCACCGTCATCATATTTAAGCGCGGTTACCGTGAAAACCGGTAACCGTTACAGCCCTATTGACACAATTGCCTATTGTTTCAAAAGACAAAACTGTAAAGTAGTTGCTCATATATGGAAACCACATTTGCTACTATTTGTGGAAGCAAAACAGTGCATACAAAATCTACAGAATCAAAAACACGACTGCATTTGCTTCATAAAAAAACAGAACCAGAAAAAGACGTGTGTGTGTGTGTGACGATTGCAACCGGCGCTTCTGAGCATAATGTGTATCTGTCTATGCCTATGTCGGCCATGAAAGAATACAGACCTGGGAGCCTGGGAGCTGCACAGCACATGGGATACGTTCTTCCAGCAGCCATTGGTGAAGGGGTTCACACCACCTCGGAACTTCCCCGTTACCTGAAGGCAAAAGACGTGAGGCGGTCACTGGTGAGGCAGAGCAAGATTATTATCAGTTATAGATGAACCCATTTTATCCTGATGCTGTGCATATGCTGTTTGACCTTTGGCGCCTGGAGCAACATACACGCTGCATTCAGGCTCTTGAGATTTGAGCTTTGTTTAAAAATAAAAAATGTAGGTATGTTAGGGCTGAATGAACGGTCCTAGCTTTTACATGCAACTTATTTCATGTTTTTATGTGCTCCGGAGTCTGAGATATTTAGAATATTTAGGGTTTTAATAGGCAGAGGGCAGCTTTTCCCACAAAGGGCTTAGGCATTCAGCAGGCGTTTTTGGCAGGTGCCTTAGGCTAAAATGGGTTAATGGTTTTTTTTTTTACACGTTCATATTATACAAGACAATTTCCAGAAACAAATAGTCAGTAGGTCAGTTCACTAAAAGTGTTGTCATGAAAACTAATTACCAAGCCAGGTAACCTCCAATTAGCACCAATTAATGGCCGTCTAATATAAAACCTTTGTATACAGGGTTGTGCCAGGGGCGCTAACAACAGACAAAGGCATGATCCCTCCCAGCCTTGTAACCCAGTGTCAAATAGAGGGGTGAGGGGAGAGATATCCGTGGAAAAAAAAACAGACAAGATGATGACCCTGTTGTTCAATTAGATTGCAATCCCTGTCTGTTTGTCCTAGAACTGGCAGCTTGGTGTGGGGGCCCTCATATTTCCCTGGATTATAAAATCTGTTGTAGGAAGATTAATATTTCGCCACACAGAAAAAAACACCCCACACAAACAAGATTACCCACTCTAATACACAAACACTGAAGAGGCAGCCACTACAAAGGGGTTGGCCTCCTAACACACAGGTGCTGCTGGCTTTGATGGGCATCTGAGGAAGCTCAAAGCACTTGTATATACAACGCTTACGACAACCTGTGAATCACAGGGATCGACATGGAAAATACAGGAAACCAGAGATTCATGCCCATCTCAAAGCACAATATGATATGCAAATTTGTCCAGCCAGAGCAATGCCACCACTCACCACAACATTTACAATCTCCCAACATCCCAGTAATATTGCAATGGCTTCTTGTCTTGCTTACTATACTAGAAGTCACATCCATTTTACCCCTATACTTGAGATACAGGTATTGAAGTGGGTTGTGGCTTGGTGTTGTTAACAGTGGGTGCAGTCCACATACAATACATACGTATTAAGTATTATATTTTGGATATTTCTTTTGGTCTTTTACGACTTTATTGATGATAGGACAGCTTGAGAGGTGGACAGGAAGCTAATGGGGAGAGAGATGGGGAGGGGTCGGCCGAGAATCGAACCCGGGTCGGCCGCATGGCAGACGAGTACCCTACCGGTTGGCCACGGCAGGGCCTATGTATTATATTTTGAATGTGTAGGGGTGGGATTTAATAATCTATGCTGCATGCCTACACACTCCTTGTCAGGTCTACTAAGAGGGTTTTGTCTCCTGTTGATATTATTTTGTTTTGTTGACTTGGAGGTTGCTTTCTCTTATAAAATCTGAAATAAAATCCATCTAAACAATACCTGCTCATTGGTGGTCCTGCCTCGTGCCACCAGCACGATGTGGAAGCCCGTCAGGCCAGCCACAGGAATGAAGAACAGCCCTGCTACACACATCACGGCCATACTGCGGGGGCACAGCAGTCAAGGAAACAACACACGTACAGGGGATGGACACTGGTACTAGCAAAAAAGCTGGTAAAATACAAAACAACAGCTTACAGCCAAGTGGCAGGAACATTACCGTAAATGTATTTCCATTAATCTATGTAGCAGACAGATCTGACAAGTCACAAATGGGAAACACAAAAAAATATCCACAAAGATCTTAGATCTTTGATTAGATCTTAGATTCTGTCATCCAAACATTTCCTTTCATCTGACCGTAGAACCACAGGTCAAACCATTTACCCATATGTATACACACATCCACCATATAAGCATAGAGCACCATCAGGATACGTGACAGCCGAGTGTACTTGGTCGAGCTGCTGCGCGTGGTAGAGGATGAAGAGCAGGCCGAAGCCGAAGACGCCCATGATGTGCGTGGTGAGGGACAGCAGGAACAGGAAGAAGTAGCGGTAGTTACGCCGCCCGATGCAATTGTTCACCCACGGGCAGTGGTGGTCAAAGTCCTGAGCAAACGCACACATACACACACACACACAAAAACAAACACATGAAACACATGATGCGGTCGACGATTCAGCTTGCCCCCAAATATCGCTACCTGGACAGAGGGTGTTTGAGACTTGCAGACACAGTGGCCGCAATTT
Organism: Engraulis encrasicolus; assembly: GCF_034702125.1. NCBI lineage: Eukaryota > Metazoa > Chordata > Actinopteri > Clupeiformes > Engraulidae > Engraulis > Engraulis encrasicolus. The sequence goes on along the minus strand of NC_085872.1, from coordinate 41,532,838 downwards.
AATGTGACATTATTCATCTAATGTTGACATTTTTGGCCTGAAAATTCTTTCTTAGAAAGAAAACAATTCAGTTTAATCAGTCAACTTTCAGACAAATGTATCTACTCAGCACTGAAGGATGAAAAACACTACAGTAGACACATTTGTGAATCAAATCATCTTCGGAAGAACAAGATCAGACAATGTTTACACTCTTGTACTTGTGTATGTATTGCATATAGCTACGCGGCATGCATCTCTGATGTACTATTGAGGGTATCTACTGGTGTGCAAGGGCCTGGCTGTGCTGAAGTGAGTGAGTAAGTTGTGATGCTGGAGAGAGGAATGGCAGAGTGATGAGGACAAACAGATGGAAGGTTTAATTAATGAAAGAGCTCAATTTCTCTAGCCGGAGAGACCCCTCTTGAGATCCGCCTGAAAGATTACAGGGGAGAATGAGCAAATTAGTAGAGTAAGGAGAATGAGCTGCATATGTTGGAAAGGGCCGTGCTCCCATGTATGTAGATGGCTTGACAGGTGTACATTTCTGTTTGGCAAAGTGTAAAGGCAGCAAAGTGAGTGTATATCAGCATCAATGCCCTCGCAAATCCAAGCGTGGGTCCACAAGAGGATCTGGTAATGCTGTGGATGGATCAGAGGAAAGTGTGTGTATAGGGATGTGAGAATGCCATCATGTGTGATGTAAAGCTGACTTTGACATTGATATCATGTATATGTACAGTATGTGTGTGAGTCTGCACCTGTGAAAATGATTTATGTCTGGGTGCACAAGAGGATGAATGTGTGTGAACTGTATATGTATATGTGTACATTTGTGAACGTGTTTGACGTGTGTGTGTGTGTGCGTGTGCGCGTGTGCGTGTGCATTTACCTCCACACAGTTGTCACAGACAGAGCAGTGGGAGCAGCGCGGCGGCCTGTAGAAGCGGCAGGTGGAGCACCACTTCATGCGCACCTGGATCCCCCGGATCTCCACCGTCTTGTACAGGGGAGCACGGAAGTCATCCTCCTTATCCTCATCCTCCTCCGCTATACGCATGGAACCACCACACAAACACAAATCATGCGTCAATGAAATGAAATACAATTCAGTGTCAATTCATTCCCACAGATAGTGTCTTCATCATCCATGTTTAAATCAACTTAAAAAAAACATTTTGACTCCCTGAGGAAAGCCTTTCTGTAGCCAAGCCATGACATAAAGGCTTTTTAAAATGTTTGATGGACAGGAGTGCCATCAAGACGAAGGCAATGTTAACCACACTGACATGCAGTAGACATGGAGGTAATGGCTTTGGGTACCTCTGGGGAAGATTCCAGGGTCCATGAAAGTGGCCATGCAGAAATTGGCCAGCACGAAGAGGAAGACGACTCCGTTGTAGATGGGTATCGCCACAGAAAACTGCTCTGAAAGCCACGGACACCTGATGAACAACAGATAAGACCAGACAAGAGAGAGAGGGAGACAAAGATGAGACTGGTGTGTGCCTTGGCCCTGCCATACAGCAGCCACATCAGCCTTGACAAGAGCTGACGAGCCGGCACTTGAGTGACAGGTGTGTCTGTGACTGATGTTTCACTGCTACCATTGTGCCTTGTTGACGGCGAATGGGTAACGCATGCGTGTGCGCTCTCTAGCAAGCAGCAGATAAAAGCCTAAAAACCACTACACAATGCAGTCACACAAGGGACAAAAACTGACAGCATATGTAAAAGAACACATAATAATACGGGATTTTTTTTAAAAAATACTATAAGGCTGCAAGGGTATAGTAATGACATGCAGCTAAGCTAACAAAAGGAGACAGCTAAGGAATACCAATTTGTACAGTCATTCTCAACATGAAAAGGGGTCAGCAAAGGCCAAGCTAACAACATGGGAAAATGAGTGGGGGGCTGGGAGGCAGAATATGACAGTGTTTTTCGCACTAGTGACAGATGTTGGCCTATTTTCCTCCTTATTCCTAAATCTGGAGGATGGATGATAACTGACAGATCAACATGAGCAAATCTCAGAGAGAGAGAGAGAGAGAGAGAGAGAGAGAGAGAGAGAGAGAGAGAGAGAGAGAGGGAGAGAGACAGAGAGAGAGAGAGAGAGAGAGAGAGAGAGAGAGAGAGAGAGAGAACAAAAGGGTGGTGGAGAAAGAAAGGTGTAAACAAATAACACACCAAAAAAAAAGAGTCAAATCTCTGGGACGATGGAGATAGCATGGTCAGTTTTCAGTCTGTTATATTGCCGCTATACTTGTATGCCATTGTGTGTGTGTGTGCGCGCGTGCTTGTATATTATAGCCAATTGTTGTGGCCTTTTTACAGCCAACACTGACTACAGGCTAAGATCTAGAATTTCAGCAAATACCCAGCGGAAAACGTTGTGCTGCAGGAGCCTAGAAATGTGTACACACTGCAATCTGAGAAGACTAAAAGCATCATGCCAGTTATACTTCTGCCCTAGCCTAACATGGACACAAATCCAAGGCTTCTCTTGATCAAACTGTGGATGCAGCATTTGTATGTATGTTTTGTCTATTTGTGTCTATCTGTGTTTATAACCTGTTTTTTAACTCTGTGAGACCAAAGGCAATGTTCATGCTGGCATGATAATAAAGTATAATCTAATCTACCGTAATAAGTGGTGCATGCTTGAATACACAGTCTCAATGCGGTGATTTAATTTTTCCTCTCCCAAAAGTTGACTGTTGACTGGTGACAGTGGTGTCATCACTGGGAGTAATCACAAGCTTGTGTGTATGAGGAGAGATGCTCATGATGATGACTACTCACGTGAAGCAGAAGAAGAGGGTTGTGGATCCCACCAGGAAGAAAGTTGCCGCAGAGACGGGCACATAGCGGCTCGGCCGGAAGGGTCGGTGTGGTATGGTGGCGTGTGGCGGGGGAGAGGGGCCGGCCACACCCCCTCCACTTTTACTGCCACCCGCCATCAGCTACACACACACACACACGCACTCACTCACACACACACTCACGCACACACACACACACACACACGCACACGTGTTGTGCACACGAAGGGGAGTATGAGAGTGGACTGAGGGGGAAGATGAGAGGGAGAAGTTGAGGAAATGCGAATTGGTTATAGGGGGAGCAAAAGCAGTCTCCCTCTACATCGGGCTGGGGGCTTTAGCATGATGCAGAGAGGGCCAAGGGGGAGACAGGGGAGCTAGCAGGGACCAGACAGACAGAAGGGGAGCTTTCCCTTTTGGGTGAAAAAAAGGATATATTTTTAGCTCTCTGGTTGTGGTGATTTTGTGAAATAGAAAGATAATCCAGACATATGGGACCTATCTCTGGAAATTTCAACGAGGGCTAAAACCTCCCCTTCAATTAAGTGGGTATAATCAGAGCTGTCCTTTCAAGTGTGAGGTTGAGTAAGAGAGGATCAGCAGATTGTTGGGCTGAATGGACAAAACAGATGACTCCAACCGCTCTTTTTGGTGACAAACTGAAGCAGGATTAAAGCGTAAAAGGCTTTGTGATTTAAAAAAAGGTAATAATAGTGCAGTTGAAATGTAAAAAAAAGAGATCTGCAAATATGGCTTAAATTAAAATAAATGAAAAACAAAATAATGTATGCAGTTGATAAAAAACTGTAAATTTTAAAAAGCACGACTAAATGCAGAGTGATTCCTAGAAGCGAATGTACAGCGCTACCTATGACATAAAACGGTATGGGGATCTATCCACATTTACAGTGCCAAAACACGGATCCAGTACATAACTGCAGCCAACTAGGTATCACACTCCACATCAGTGACAACACAATACAACACAACAATGTTAAGTGTTCGGAAGAGCAAACACTACTAAGCACACTGATTTGGTTCAGATGAGCCTTCTATAGAACTGAAATGACCAGAGAGGTAGAGGGCGACTGAAGATGACTTGAGGCTGATTATGTGATGATGATGATGTGATGTTGATGAAGGCTAACGGTAGGTTCTCTTAGGGGCTAAGAGCAACACTTGGGATGTGGACTTAAGGGCCTTTGGCCAAAGCGAACCAATATTTGGTGCAAAAATCAACATGAAACGCAGGAGGAACAACAGAAGAGGGGGGAAATACAGGTAGGGGAGGGAAAAGAGAGAAACTCAGGTCTATATGAAGGACTTTGGATGTACGGGGATGGGGTTTTTCACCCTAGTCCATCTACAACTGAAGAGGTAAGAAAAACAACACTAGATCACTTGATGATAAAATGAGCAAAGTTTTGGTAAGAACAACTGTTCCAGCAGTTGAGGATGCTTTCGATCTGTACACACACACACACAAATCTGATTTGAAACCAAAACAAAAAAAAAGAGCAGGAGTCCGTCAGTCCCCCAGCAAAGTAAATGGCCCGGAAACGTTTAGGTTGCTTCTGGATCGATCCCAAATCCTGCTCTTTCGATGATGACTCATTCCCAATCCAACTCTGTCTGTCCTCTGACTGACCAAAAAAAAAAGGACAGCGTCACAGCCTCCACTCGCACCGCGGCGACAGCAGCAGGATGTGAGCAAGAGAGGAGGATCCAGATCCAGAGAGAGAACCAGCAGAGCAGGTCCTTACACCCTTCATGAAGGAGCCTCCAAACTAGGCTGCACACTTCACGACAGTCAGCAGAGAGAGAGAGGAAGAGAGTGTGAAAAAGACAGAAAAGAAATGGCAGTCTTCAGACACAAGCCTATTCTCAAGTCCTAAATATGTACTAACTCCTTGCACAATTCTCTCCAAATGCACACACAGCCACCTCTTCAACAACAGACGAATAAGGATCAGTTGAGGTTTTTCTTGTTGTTGAGGCAGATGGAACTTCAGAATGTTTCAAAAACAAATAATACAAAAACTGAATTATCTTAAAAAAAATAAAAAATTAAACGAAGAGGGGGCACAGACAGACGTTTAAGGACCAGGTGATGATTTCTTCTGGGTCCACCCACTCCAAGCGTGCAGGTGAAAAAGACATCTGAAGTAGGAGGAGGAGGAGGAGGAGGAGGAGGAGAAGGAGAGGCAGTTATGTAATCAGCTGGCTGACGCGTGTTTGGGGACAACTCCCCAGACCGTTCAAAACAACCTTCCCATGGGGTCAACCTCCAGCAACGGGAGCACTTAAAAGCAGAGTTCCTCTGTGGCAGCGGCGGCGGTGCCCCTGGGAACTACTGTGTCTTCATGTCAATGTGTGCTTGTGTGTGAAAGAGGGGAAGTCCAACAGGTCGACACAGATGAGTTGTGATGATGCTGTATCCTGGTCGAGAACACGCAAGCGGCACGCCCGTCTTTTGTGACCACACAGGGTTGGGGATAGGCACTCCTGTAAAGAGGGAAAGATGAGATTAGCAAACAAGGCAAACAATGACAAGCAAGTTAACTAAAGCAAAGAGACATAATTAGCATGTTGTTGTTAGCACCACCACTAACATCACAACCTTTGCTGATTTGGTGGTGGTGTTGGTGGGGGGTCTGAATCAGTAAACCCATTAGACTAAAGGCTCTTTTCCACTGCCGGTTTTATGGTAGGCCTACAGCTCGACACAGCGTGACTCGGCCACTTTATGCTTTTCGAATAGGCACGACACAGCTCAATTGTAAAGCAAAAAGTGGGGAACGAGATGTGATGTGTCAAGCTGTAGGCCTACCAGAAAAATGTCAGTGGAAAAGAGGCACAAATTACAACAGGCCAATTCCATGACTAAGCTGGGATACCATGCACACTTTTATGCTCAGTTTGCCTTGCTTTGGTATTAATACAACGTACATGGTTAATAAAAAGGGAGACTTTGAAAAATATGTAAGTAGTGTGTACACACTGCTGAAAAGGAGACTTGATGTGGCAAAAGTGGAGGGTGTGTGATACAGCGTACACTCTCCCCATACTCTAGAACAACTGGCATGGCTGTCTCTCACACACGCCTTATGTCATACACTATTATTCCATAACATGATTTCCAACAAGACTCCATATCTTTTCACTTCACACCTCCATTTCCAGAAATAACACTCCACATAGCAAAAATTCACCAGTAGACCAACATATCACACATGCACAGCTGTGGCCTAGTGGTTAAGGAGTTGATCTTTCAATCTGGGAATTGTAGGTTCGAATCCCACTCCCTACCACACTGCATTGCTGAGGTGCCCTTGAGCAAGGCACCTAACACCATACTGCTCCAGGGACTGTAACCAAGATCCTGTAAATAACGGTAAGTAGCTTTGGATAAAAGCATCAGCTTAGTGTCATGTAATGTAATGTAATGAAACAAGCCATGCCAAAGACCATATGGCCATGTTTACACCTGTACTAGTTCCCAAATGATCTGATAATGAAAAGTTCCACTTGCAATCGCCAAATAAATACAATTCAGAACGGTTATGCCTACACTTCCAAGTCACACAATATGTGGAATAAAAGTAGGCACAGCACAGGTACAGTCATCTTTCCACCTACAATTGTTAAGCCTCGAGTATGACCACTGTCCATGACTCCAGTCCCTGGCTGTGGGCTGTTACAGGCCAGGCCACTATGCCCTTCTTGGCCTGACCGAGAGGCTGTTGAACCGTCGCCTCTGCTGCTTCCCCTCAAACTGACAACCAGACTGGTGGGCCTATTTGAAGAGCAAAAGGTCACATCCCAAGAGGCTGGTGAAGATCATACCACACAGGATTCAAATTCACACTTCACAGATAGGACATTTTACAGACATGTGTTTCAGGCACCACAACCAGCCTTGCTGCCTGGTGCCTAAACCCTTTGGTATGTGATGGCAAAGACAGTTTCACTTTGACCCAGTAAACAACAAGATGCAACAGATAAAAGGAATCTAGAGCCGCTTAGTACATTTTTATTTTTATCAGTCTGGTTAATACGGTTCAAATGATTCACCTCACAGGTTGGGTACGTAGACCAATACTTCCAACCTATGGCAGTCAGTCAGTGGCATATGTATCGATATATCACGATTAGGGCTGTAACGATGTTGTATCGAACCGAGAAATCGTGATACACAGAGTCATGATACTGTATCGTGATACAAGGAGGCAGTATCGTGATACACCCTTTTAACGTTTGCATAACCATTAGCCCAGAAAACAACCACATGATATGAAGTGATAGTGCTTCCAAGCATCATTGTTATTATATAGAAACTTTTTTCAATTATAAGTAGCCTCTTGTAACTTATTCTACCTATAAACTATCATAGATTTTATTTATCAAGTTTATAATGTTGTTAAATGTGAAATCGTGGGGTGTATCGAACCGTAGGTCATGAATCGTGATACAAACCAAATTGTGAGTTCAGTGTATCGTTACAGCCATAATCACGATATAATCTGACGATTGAATCGAATCGCATGGTATCGTGGGACTTTCTTAGGTATCGAAAATAATTGAAACGCTGGCCACTGCTGTCCAATGCCCTAGCTCCATAATAGAAATGGAAAAGCAATTGGCAAAAAGTAGAATCGAATCATATTGTATCTTATTGTGTGGGGCATTCTAAAGTATCGCAAATAATCGCATCGCATCGAATCGAAATTGAATCGCATCGTAATCGAGGCTGTGATTTAAACTCCTAGCTCCCATTGTCATTGTGACACACCACTCCACACCACACAAGTGTTCAATGCACACAACGAAATTGCATTTATGCCTCACCCGCGCAAGGAGGCAGCCCCCAATGGCGCCCGAAAGGGAGCAGTGTGGCGGGACCGTACCATGCTCCTCACCCGCGTAAGGGGGCAGCCCCCAATGGCGCCCGAAAGGGAGCAGTGCGGCAGGACCGTACCATGTTCAGGGTACCTCAGTCATGGAGGGAAATGGGGGAGAGCACTGGACCCCACCAACCTGGCAGGTCGATACTCGGGAGTTGAACCAGCAACCTTTGGGCTACAAGTCTGACACCATAAACTCTTACCCATGACTGCCTTTTAAGACCAAATTAATGGCTTTTCCAATTCCAGCACATAACAAATATCATGGCTGTATTATTTGTACCACACTCCACACTGGACTCTTGAAACACAACTTTGCTCAATGTGACACAACTAGTACCGAAAAGGTAAAGATGACCACGCATGTATGACAAAGATGAACATTTTCAGCTCTTCTGGCTACAACGGTGCAATGACTGTGATTCTTAATGACAACAATAATCACATGACAACAGGGCACATATCCATGATTATTAAAGAAAATGCATTCTCCTCAACTTGTTTGACACCTTCACTACAACTACCAGCCGGTCTGTAACGCACAAACCCAGAACCTTGTTGCGTTTAGCTTGTAGGCCTTTGTGTGGGAAGTCATGAAATTAATGCCCATATGATCAGTGTTCAAAACACTTATTTTAAGATGACCAAAGGGCGTCTCTACTTTTGAAAAAAAATATTGCGAGGACAGACATTGTATTAGTTCTGAATGCACAATGAACAAACCTATGTGGATCAAACGCCAAACTCAGTTGATCACATCCATTAACAACTAGTGTAGATAATTAATCAGACGCCTTGGGTTGAAAGGTTTGCATGACGCACATCACTGTGATTTCCAGAAGTCTGTCTGACCGTAAGTCCTTAAGTCAGCATCCGATATGGCTCTTAAGTAAGACATCAAATCTCAAAAGAAAGTGAATAAAGAAGCACTCATCAGATTTATTTTTTCATTTTTAATCGCCTCACATCACAGACGTTTCGGGCTTACACCCTTCTTCAGTGTGAAATGGCGATTTTTCTTTTGAGATTTGAGTTCATTCATTGACGGAAGTTAAGCACCCAGTGTAAAATATAAGAAGACAAGGTGTTGAGCGCGCTTCCTGATCTTTCTTAAGTAAGACATGACACCTGAGGTAGGATGATGAGGCAAGTCAACTGCCTCCTCAACTACTGTTCAAGATGTGGGGCATTGCACAGTGGTTCTAAACGCTTCCCCCCTTTTGTCATGCATGCTTGCCTTGCCTTCAAGCCCAACTCTGCATATGTCCCACCACTCACTGTGGATTAGGAGCATTGTAATGATGCAACATTTAATGTCATTGTCACCCAAAGATTCTCCCAGATTCACCCTTGGCATTTCGTGAAAACCAATTCAAGCAAAAAAACAAACATGCTGGTTTTTCCCCTCTATCGAGACCAATAGACACAACAGTAGTGTAGTATAGTATGTAGTCCTCAGGGTGGAGGACTGATATCGACGATAGGCCAGGGCACGTTTCGTCTCTCATTATTAACACGATGAATATCTAATAGTCTCAGATCATTTAGCAGTGCATACAACATAGCACATAACGTCATTGAATGACTGGTGAGGCTGACGGAGACTGACTGCTTCCAAATTTCGTCTCCGGAAAGTTTTATGGTGTCTGTAACGTCTGCTGTGCCCAGTCAGCTAACCAGCCCACGGCGCACGCTCAACTTTACCATCCTCCCTACCATGTAGACAACCAAGTTAACTCAATGATGAAACATCATCACTTGCTCGAATTCACCCAAAACAAACACCGTGATCGCTTCTATGTTCAAAGAGGCCCGTAGGTCTCTTTAAACTGCCAGAAGAAATGCTTCAGCTCATCGCACGACAACTATCCAAGCAAAGTGAAACCATCTGATAAGTGACTTAAACGTATTCAGCACTCTTCCACAATGTATGCACACATGCGCGACTGTATCGACACTAACGGCACAATTGCATTGTAGTATCTGGTGATTCAGCACAGCACACATCAGACATCTGCTTGATAGAACAGACGGTTCAATTCAGGGTGTGTTTTCGTTGCGGCTCCTCCACATTTCTAGGCCACAAAACGAATCCTCGAATTTCCTTAGTCCGCCTCCCTCAGAAGATTGCATTCCCACCTAGGCAACCATTGTCGAGAAGACCGATGTGACACTCGGCCCAGGGTGGGAAAGGAAATCCATTTTGATATCAGATCACTAACCAGCACTCTTTTGGCTAACTAGCAAAGATGATTCGGTTTCACTACTATTTACCTAAGATGCAACGTTTGAAAATGCTAGTTATTAGAGTATCAGTATTTGGATTGCTTCTGCAAGCAAGCACGAGCAGATGACACAACTGTTAACTGCTTGTTTGGGTGATTAAATTACGCATTATTTCCACGCTAACTAACAATATACGTAGCATCAGCTGGGTTACTAACCGGGGGCTAAGGACTTAAACATTGGTTACTGGTTAAGTTAACGTTTTTTAAGGTCAGCCATAACCACCACCAAGTTAACCACCTGCAATCCAGAAGATAAAAGGACAACATCCACCAGACAGCATAACGTGTGCTACGGTGGGCACCGTGAGATAGATCTTCTAACTGTAACTGACCCTCTATATGTCAGGCTATGGGGTAAAACAAATCGGTCACAGCCCCTTAGTTACGAGCTGAATTCACAGGTAAAATGCTAACATCGGCTAGCCATAGCCACAGTTCATTACCCTGCCACCCAATGGGTAGTAGCCAGCAGGGCAAGTCAAAATACTACGGGGCATTTGCCATTACATGTATTAATCTACAGTGAGGCGTGTTACTAGAGTAATAGTTAACAGCTAAATAACTATAATCAAACTGTTGTTCAATCTAACTGATAAAATGCACCGCTTCTTATCTACTTCGGCATCTGAAGAGAGTAGATAGTCTCGCAAACCAGTGTCGGGTATTGTAGGTTAGCTAGCAAATGTTCTCACCAATTTCTCAACGCCGTCCTAAACAAACAGGATTGTGTCTTCTTCTGTTCTCATGTGATGTTACGATGTAGACTCCGCTCCAAACGAATCTTGTCCGAGTAAAACACATATCCTATCTGGTCAGGGCAACGTAGGTTAGCTATGCTAATGTCTGGTAACCAGTCTATCTGGGAAGTTAGCATGCTAACTTACTGGAAAGCTAGCTCCGATGCCTAACTAGCCAGCTAGGTTAGCCACCTAGCTTTAGCCTTTTCCATCAAAATATTATGACATGCACTTGTAAAGACAATTATGCGGCTTTTAATTCATTTACTGTCCCTCGGTAGTGCTACGCGTAGTACTACTTTGTAGGAAATAATACAATATACTTCTAAACCTACATATATGATAATCGGTTGAATTAAGCCAGATTGTAAAACGGGCTGGCTTGCTACGCCTTTTCGTCTACCAGTTACATTTTTCGAATCGCTTCGGTTCATCACGACGAGCCCGAACGATCTGTGGGTCCCGCCTACTTTGCTACTATTGGCTACATGTACAGTCAATAGAAGCAGGATGACGAATGGGATATTAGGCTCGTTCGTGACGACGCAGCACTGCTTTGTCACGAACGAGCCTATATTAATAATAGGCCTAATAATTGTATTTGTATAGCACTGTGTCATACAAGGCATGTAACTCAAAGTGCTTAACAAATGGGAAAAAACATCATTGTTAGAGATGGATTTAAAAGGAGAGCTATAGAGGAGAGGCAGTCATGTTAGGGCAGTCATGGGTGAGCGGTTAGGGCGTCAGACTTGCATCCCAGAGGTTGCCAGTTCGACTCCCGACCCGCCAGGTTGGTGGGGGGAGTAATCAACCAGTGCTCTCCCCCATCCTCCTCCATGACTGAGGTACCCTGAGCATGGTACTGTCCCACTTCACTGCTCCCCATGGGGCGCCACTGAGGGCTGCCCCCTTGCACGGGTGAGGCATAAATGCAATTTCGTTGTGTGCACTGTGCAGTGTTCACTTGAGTGCTGTGTCACAATGACAATTGGAGTTTCCCAATGGGCTTTCAGAAAGAGTAGGAAGGCAGAGGAAGAAGAGATAGACAGAGATTGTAGAGTCATAAGGTCAACGTAGGTTAGGACCAGGGTTCATATATGCGTAAGGTCCATTGTGGCTGGGCCTATCATACGTCATAGCAGAGATTCTCTAAGCTATGAGAAAGGCATCTCTCATTGGCTCCCATTATAGCCCCGTTGGCGAACGCAGCCAAGTAAAAGATGAATGGGAGCCTATTGGGCTAAATGGCTCAGCAGGGATTTGTGACGGTTCTGTTATCTGGTTTGTAAAGATGTGTGCACATTCTGTACCTTATCATGGAAGTTGTATTAGAAGTGAAGTTAAAGGTTCCTGACATGGCTTTGTTCTCCCAAAGACGAGTTAGTTTTGTCCTGCAACACGCTAGCATTCGGCTAATACCTGCTGGCTGAGGAATCTCTGCGACTATTCACGACCAGAGCTGACGAGAGACGTACTCTGACTGATCCTAGCAGAGACATCTACGGTCACACACCTCAAAACCCCCCACCGCCGTCCAACATGTTAATTGAAGGTGCCCAAATTCTTAAGGATGAGCACAGTCATTTCCTTTACCCCATGTACACATGCCGCTTTCCACCTTAAAGGAGAAGTCCAGTTTTTTGAACATTAAGGCCATTTTCTGAGTGGTCTGCAATGTTTTAGAGTCCCCCTCACCGTTTATTTCATGTTTGCTGCAGTCTCTGTTATTTGGCTGATTTGGATTTGATCTCAACCAGCTTTAGAATGGCCGTCTATGAGCACCTGCAACTCTGTTCTTAAAATCACCTTAAACATTTGTTTTCAAAAGTCTACAGCTCACAAAGTGGTTAGGGCTGTCCACTATCAGTCCCTAACAAGTTTCAAGGCGAAATATGGCTTCTGTCATTTTTTATTTGCCATTTTGTGAAAGAAAGTGAAAGTGAAAGTGAAACTTAATTTACAAATTGCTACATAAAACACACATAAAACACGACAGATGCCATATTTCGCTACAGAAATTGTTAATGAACACCAGTGAATACTGCTGAACACTTGGTGAGTTGCATATTCTTGAAAACAAATGTTAAAGGTGATTTTAAGAACAGAGTTGCAGGTGCCCATAGACAGCCATTCTAAAGCTGGTTGAGATCAAATCCAAATCAGCCAAATAACAGAGACTGCAACAAACATGAAATAAACGGCGAGGGGGACTCTAAAACATTACAGACCACTCAGAAAATGGCCTTAATGTTCAAAAAACTGGACTTCTCCTTTAAATGCAATAAATAACAGGTGTCCGCAACAATCCTAACATAACTTTAAACACATCGACATCTGAAGTCAGACTTAAAACTATAAAACAAATGGCGTAGTGCCGTAAAGTCGATTGTCACGTGTTATGTCATTGCTATAGTTGAAATAAGGGTCATTTTCACGAATCTAACACTTGACAAGATGCAAACGTGTCGGCAAATGCTTTCACTTACTCATATCTATCGAACGCGACTTCATTGTTTCCAGGGAAAAAATCACACGGGCAGATAGTTCTATGAGAAGCGTACAGCCCCATTGGCACCCATTCATTATTTACTTAGCTGCGATAACATAGCTGCAGTGCCACTCCTGCCACACCAGCTAGTGGTCGTTCTTGTACAATATTCCATTTTCTTTGGTCATAGATAGTCACACAGAGATTGGGCGCTCAGGTGCGGCCCCTGGTGGCATCAGGGGTGAGGAAAAACTCCCTTTCGCTTGAATCATAGTTTGTAAGGGGGAAAAAAGCTCAGTGAGGTCTGAGAAAAAAAAACCCTATAGTCAGGAAGAAACCTCAGGCAGAGACCAGTGGCCGCCTAGGGGAGCCCCCTGCCAGGGCTGGTTGTGAGCAGTAAGGGCGCTGCGGCAGCTGGGACACTATGACGCCTTGGCAGCTAGGAGTTGGCAAGGATGAAGACGTTCCATCTCTTGGGCGCATAGCAAACAAACGCGGCGTCGCCGATCATCTTTTGCGGGGGGGGTGGGGGTCCTTAGCTTCATCTATTCTAATAACAACTAACTAACCAACCCATCTTTTTATTTTTTATTTATTTATATGACCATGCAAGTCCAGCTAAAACGGTACATCTGCAAACCCAAATGCAAGGTCACTAATTGCCCTTTGTCCTCTTGGTGCGAAGTCCTAGCCTGGTTTTACCAGACAACATTAATTACTTCATTAATTACTTCACATTTTTGGTCTAGAAGATCCTCCATGCCCTGGAACACTTAGGAGGAAGGAGTGAGCTCAGCTCTGGTTTATAAATGAGACAGTTGACATGCATGACATGTTATATGTGCCCAAGTGCGTTCGCTTATTGGCCGGCTGGCCGGTAGCCTACTAAACCCTGCCCAGAGAAGCGTAATCAGGCTATTTGTGAATTTCGAAGTAATTCAAAATGAATGGTCTGGAATGTTGGACTAGCAAAGCCCTATTGTTTTCCCGAAAGATTATTATTAGGGCCCGAGCACCAAAGTTGCGAAGGCCCCATTATTCTTACTCGGATTATTAGGGCCCGGGCACCGAAGCTGCGAGGCCCCATTGTTCTTGTTCGGATAATTAGGGCGCTTTTCCCAATGTTGCATACAATGGAATTGGCAAAATTCATTGTAACGTACACCATATCTGCCTCTTTTGGGTATATATGAGCTCAAGGCATTGAAGATGAAGAAATAAAAAAAATGTTATACAGTATTTCCCAACTCTGTCCCTTCATACGCTTATTTATGTTGTAAAGAGGTTAGTTTAGGTGCATGCATTGGGAATAGACACAACACTAACACGGTCACGCCACACGGGGGCGCCGCCTGACTTGTGGGTTCTTGGACCTACATAAAGGGTCAGGGGTCAGATACAGAGGAGAATCACTTGGGGCACAGACCAGGGGTCGATTCGAAATGGAAGGCAGAAACTCGATGACTCCCCTCCTACATGAACAGGTCTCTGATTAGATAGGTGAAGTTAGCTGGTGAGGCAGCCGTTACGAACGGCACTTACGAGTGCGCTGCCCTGCGCATTCGATGCTACAGCGATTCTATGGCGGGAGTTACATTCATCACGTTAGTGCTTAGCAGAGGGGTTGTTGAAATCTTGTACAATAAGGAAATGGTGCTGCATCAACACCCTTGTAACGCAGAAGCTGTAAATAGTTATAAAGCTGTAAAAAAAAGTTATTGAAATCAATATGCTTTGACTGACATGAATGAAACCTACCAGATTCACACTTATTATCAATATGAACATGTCCTGGTAAAATAGGAATGCACTAAAATGGCATCATGTATTAGGATCAGTATTTTGGCAGAATTAATCCTTGGCATGGTTGGCATGTACATTACTTTCCCTTTTTAGTCCATGATTGCATGGACGATGGCACAAACAGAAAAGGTTGATGGGGGCATGGGCGGCATGCCCCGCCACTGCACCGTAGGTGAGAAGGCCCATCATCAGCGTTTTTCGCCTTTAATTGTTAAATTTGCTTTTACATTGTTTTTCACATGCATAGTCTGTAAAGAGAAAATGACACCAGCATAACATTTACATCCACCAGTAACAGGGGATTACTGTGACAGCAGGTTTCACAGATAAGCCTAAAGGTCCCCTATCTCTAAACTGAACAACATCTGTCGTCACCAAGTAGACATGATATAGGCCTACTCTTCACACCATAAAATCATAAGCACAATGGCTTTGTCCGGAAAATGCAGGAATTTGTGTTGCACAGCATTAAGATAAGTTTGATATCGTCTAACAAAGTGGGTGGAATTATGGGCCTTGAGGTCACATAGGAACATAAGGGGATCTCTAATCTATATGTGAAAGAAAGCCCATTGGGAAACTCCAACTCCCATTGTCATTGTGACACAGCACTCCACAGCACACAAGTGAACACTGCACACTACACACAACGAAATTGCATTTTATGCCTCACCCGTGCAAGGGGGCAGCCCTCAGTGGCGCCCCATGGGGAGCAGTGCGGTGGGACGGTACCATGCTCAGGGTACCTCAGTCATGGAGGAGGATGGGGGAGAGCACTGGTTGATTACTCCCCCCACCAACCTGGCGGGTCGGGAGTCGAACCGGCAACCTCTGGGATGCAAGTCTGACGCCCTAACCGCTCACCCATGACTGCCTATAAGGGGTAGACCGGTGCTGGTCAGACCACTTTTCACTCTCAGATATTTTTCTCTGAGCTATGGAGCATTACAGCTGTCAAAGGGTGATTGACTGAAATAGCCTCCTCAATAGATGCATACCTATAATATCAAACAACCCCTTCTTTTGCGTTTTAAGCAATAGTTCTATAGGCCTAATTGAAATTGTACTAACCTGGGGGGTAAGTTGGGGGTCAGGTAGATGGCCTTGGTTGGATCACAATGTTAAATAACAAGCAGTTAACTTGATATATGAATAAAACCGATATTTATCTGGTTTCTTTGGAGCCTCAGTTTGAATGCAAAGATAGAAATGTATAGGCTGATTAAATAATAATTAAATAACGCATAGAAAGAATTAAAAATCTTAAGCAATTGAGCATATTAAATAAAATAAGCCAACAACGTTGTAACATTCAACCTTTAACCTAACTTGACTATTTTCAGTTTAACCCGTTAATGTTAGAAATATGCTGTTACCAGAATGGGAATTACCAAGTTGTAGGCCTAGTGCATTACTAAAGGACCTGTGTTATGTCATAGTATTGTATGGTAGTTAACCTTTCAAAATGACTATTACAGCTTTCCTCAGATGGTACGGCGTGCATTATGGGGCTAGGCCTATAGTTCCATATTCATTTGGCCCTACCATGGCTGTGACAGTAGGGCACTGGGCTGCTACGCTGGTGACCCGGGTTCGATTACGGCTCTGGTCATTTGCCCACCCCTTCCCGTCTCTCTCCCCATTCGCTTCCTGTCTACCTCACCAACTGTCCTGTCCTCAATAAAGTCAAACAAGGCCGACAGGCAGACAACAGATGCGTCCCTCTAGTTTGCGAAACATAGGGGGATGTTGCGTCCGCCCGCGTTGATCGTCTCCAATTGGCCACAGCGGCTCCCCTATGTCTCCTTCTGATTGGCATTTATTTAACAGCGCGCACGACTGACAGATGTTTAAATGCCGTACCTGAAGATGGTTTTTATCATGTTTTGCAACTTAGTGCAGTGTGAGAATGACACATAAACAGTCCCTCTATGCCAGTTCCAACCTTTTTTCCCCCAAACGCCCCGCTGGCCTCCTCCTAACCTGTCAACGCCTGTGAAATACTGCTTGCCGACGTCTAAACCGTTCGTTTCCGCGAGTTTCTGATGAACCGAAATAGCTGAGCACAACGCGACACTATCATACACAACATGATAAAGTCCCCTTCACGTTTGAAATCCTCATGACCCGAAGTGTATCACAAGACCGTGAACATTAAGTGACACTCACAGTGGTGTTGGTGTGCTGTGGAGAGGGAACGAAGTTGCCTCTCACTGTCCAAACGCAGTACAAAGCCGAAAATTGACACACACACAAACACACACACACACACACACACACACACACACACACACACACACACACACACACACACACACACACACACACACACACACACACACACACACACACACACACACACACACACACACACACACACACGCACAC
>NC_085872.1:41482923-41512923 GCF_034702125.1 Engraulis encrasicolus | reverse complement strand
TAGGGTCACTTGTCTGTGATGTCTGCCCCTCTATTCCATTAGGGTCACTTGTCTGTGATGTCATTATGGAGATGGTTCTTAAACGTCACCTAAGTATACAAACACTCATTTAGCAGCAGGATACTGAAGAGTACAGTTAGATTATTGTTTCCTCCTGGACATTTGCACTAACCTCACATAAAATGGGACTCAGATGGAAAGCGAAAGTCAGGGGTGTAGGCCAATCATCATACTGTAAGTACATGAACATCATCAACACTGCATTATCATATCAGTAAGCATAGGTTTTATAGCTCAACTTCAACATGAACACACACACACACACAGAGAGAGAGAGAGAGAGAGAGAGAGAGAGAGAGAGAGAGAGAGAGAGAGAGAGAGAGAGAGAGAGAGACTCAGAGAGACTCAGAGAGACTCAGAGAGACAGTGAGAGACAGTGTTCCAGAGCTCCTACAACTTCATACTACCCTACACGTGGTATAAGCTCTGCAAAGGATTCAAACCAGATTCACTTTAGGATGATATTCTATTGAGCCGATACATATTAGTCTGCCACTCTATTCCAATAGGGTCACTTGTCTGTGATGTCTGCCCCTCTATTCCATTAGTGTCACTTGTCTGTGATGTCATTATGGAGATGGTTCTTAAACCTCACCTGAGTATACAGACACTCATTTAGCAGCAGGACACTGAAGAGTACAGTTGGATTATTGTTTCCTACTGGACATTTACACACGCCTCACATAGTATGGGACTCAGATGGAAATCAAAAGTCAGGGGTGCAGGCCAATCATCATTCTGTAAGTACATGAACATCATCAACACTGCATTATCATATCAGTAAGCATAGGTTTTATAGCTCAACTTCAACATGAACACACACACACACACACACACACACAGAGAGAGAGAGAGAGAGAGAGAGAGAGAGAGAGAGAGAGAGAGAGAGAGAGAGAGAGAGAGAGAGAGAGAGAGAGAGAGGGGGGGGGGACGACTCAGAGAGACAGAGAGACAGGGAGAGACAGTGTTCCAGAGCTCCTACAACGTCATACTACCCTACACCTACACGTGGTATAAGCTTTGCAAAGGATTCAAACCAGATTCACTTTAGGATGATAGTCTCTTGAACCGATACATATTAGTCTGCCACTCTATTCCAATAGGGTCACTTGTCTGTGATGTCTGCCCCTCTATTCCAATAGGGTCACTTGTTTGTGATGTCTGCCCCTCTATTCCATTAGGGTCACTTGTCTGTGATGTCATTATGGAGATGGTTCTAAAACGTCACTTAAGTATACAGACACTCATTTAGCAGCAGGATACTGAAGAGTACAGTTGCATTATTGTTTCCTCCTGGACATTTACATACGCCTCACATAGTGTGGGACTCATAGTGATGGACAGCAAAAGTCAGGGATGCAGGCCAATCATCATACTGTAAGAAAACACGATTTCAATCACAGAACAATTACACATGCAATTACTTGACCGTAAATGGTAACTTGTTTCAGGGCAAAAGTAAAACGGTTAAATGTATATAATTAGTACATGTAACACGAATGTATGGGTGGGTTTACTTGGAACCTTTGAGGTTAGCATAAAACCAAGTGACCACAGATCAAAGCCTTGCCCAACTCTGTTCTCTCTATCTCTCTGACAGACACGTATGTACGCTTGCATGCACGCACACACGCACACACACACACGCCCACACTTGATGACTCCTCATCCAGTTATTAGGGTTGTCAACCGTCCCTTGCATAGGCGTAGCCAGGGGTGGGCCTGGGTGGGCCCGGGCCCGCCCACTTGACATCCAAGCCCGCCCCAATCACACTTGACAGTCAACTGTTGCCACATTGAACTATAATTGAGCGATAATCATTTTGTCAAACGTCTGGTTCATCTTCTGTGATTTCTGTCATTTCAATTTCAAAGTATCATTTTTGAGCGCCTGGGTTGGGCCCGTCCGATTTTTTCTGGGCCCTCCCGTTTTATTATTTCTGCCTACGCCCCTGGTCCTTTGAAATACGGAATCATCCCATATTTAGTGATCAAAGAGGTCAAGGATTTGCCAAACTCTTACTTCCATGATTCTGCATTATCCCTTGTTCTTGTGGCCTCATGATAATAATAATAATAATAATAATTGTATTTGTATAGCACTGTGTCATACAAGGCATGTAACTCAAAGTGCTTAACAAATGGAAAAAAAAACATTGTTAGAGATAGATTTAAAAGGAGAGGTATAGAGGAGAGGCAGAAAAAGCAGGAAGGCAGAGGAAGAAGAGATAGACAGAGAATGTAGTCATAAGGTCAACGTAGGATAGGACCAGGATTCTTAGATGTGTAAGGTCCATAGTGGCTGGGCCTATCATAAGTCATAGATAGTCACACAGAGATTGGGCGCTCAGGTGCGGCCCCTGGTGGCATCAGGGGTGAGGAAAAACTCCCTTTCGCTTGATTCATAGTTTGTAAGGGGGAAAAAAGCTCAGTGAAGTCTGAGAAAAAAAAGACCCCCTATAGTCAGGAAGAAACCTCAGGCAGAGACCAGCGGCCACCTAGGGGAGCCCCCTGCCAGGGCTGGTTGTGAGTAGTAAGGGCGCTGCGGCAGCTGGGACACTATGACGCCTTGGCAGCTAGGAGTTGGCAAGGATGAAGAGGTGGGTCTTCAGCTGCTTCTTGAAGGAGTCGACGGAGGTGGCTGATCGGATCTCGATGGGGAGGGCGTTCCATCTCTTGGGCGCATAGCAGGCAAATGCGGCGTCGCCGATCTTCTTCTGCGGGGGGGTGGGGGTCCTTAGCAGCTTGGCATCAGTGGACCTGAGAGCTCGAGCAGGGGCATAAAAAGAGAGCATGTCTGAGATATAACTAGGGGCAAGTCCATTTAATGCTTTAAATACTGTGAGCAGAATCTTAAAGTCGATTCTGTGTGAGACAGGTAACCAGTGCAGGTCTGCCAAGACAGGAGAGATGTGCTCTCTCATTCTGGTTCTTGTTAGGATTCTTGCCGCAGAATTTTGAATGAGTTGCAATTTGTCAATTAATTTTTTTGGGAGACCAGAGAAGAGAGCATTGCAGTAGTCTATCCTACTGGTGACAAAGGCATGAATACGTTTCTCAGCGTCTTGTCGGGGGGCCAAGCCGCGCACTTTGTTGACATTTCTGAGATGGAAAAAAGCAGATTTTGTTATCTTGTTGATGTGAGGCTCAAAGCTCAAATCCGAGTCTATGACCACACCTAGGCTAGTAACCTTATCTTTAATGTGCATGCTTAGGTCACCTAGGCTTGATTGGAGTTTCTTAGGCCCAATGAGCAACACTTCAGTTTTATCCTCATTTAATTTTAGGAAGTTACTGTTCATCCAATCTGTGATGGCAGACATGCATTTAGTCAAGGCATGAATGGCAGTAGCTTGGCTAGGCTCGACAGAGATATATAGTTGAGTGTCCTCGGCATAGCTATGAAAATCAACATTGTGCTCTCTGATGATGGAGCCCAGGGGCAACATATAGAGAGAGAAGAGGAGAGGGCCCAAGCAACTACCCTGAGCAACTCCAAAAGGCACATCATACTTGTTGGAGACGTGTTCTCCGATGGTGACAAAAAAAATGATGACGTTGTAAGATGTAATTGATGACAGAAGTTTAATCAACATGTTGCAAAAGCGCAATTCTCATTCTCATTTCCAATTGGGACATGGAATGGGAAAAACTCCTCCAAAAGTTGTTGTGGCTAAGAAGATGATAGCCGGGAAAACTATTGTTTTCTCCACAAAGGCGGGGAGTCAGGACAGGTCGAGGATGGGAATTCAAATAATCTAAAGAACGCATAGTGTGCCTACTGTTTCAGCAGAGCCTTTCTATTACTATGACAGAGTGCGGAGACTTGCGTTTACATTTGTGATGGAGAAGCTACTGCATATGCAGTTTCTGAAACATTTTGACTCTTCGGCAGTGCAGTATCTTGCAGACTTACAGTAGGCTGTATTTATATTGTACAATAGGCTATGTGAAATAGGCTGTGTGTACACACACACACACACACACACACACACACACACACACACACACACACACACACACACACACACACACACACACACACACACACACACACACGTGCACACACACACACACACACACACACACACACACACACACACACACACACACACACACACACACACACACACACACACACACACACACACACACACACACACACACACACACACACAAACACACATACACACACATGCACACACACACACACACACACACACACACACACACACACACACACACACACACACACACACACACACACACACACACACACACACACACACACGTGCACACACACACACACACACGTCCGCTGACAGCTTTGGCCAGGCCCGGAACATAGTCATCTAAAAGGTCCCCTCACCATACTGTATAGCCTACAATGTAAAGAGGACCACAATTCTGGGGCCCCTATCACCCTAGGCCTGGGACAACTGACCTGCCCACCCTCCTCCTCTCTGACACACACACACACACACACACACACACACACACACACACACACACACACACACACACACACACACACACACACACACACACACACACACACACACACACACACACACACACACACATAAGGGAGGTATGATGCTGACTTCTCAGTGAAAAAGTACAAGCAATAGTAATTTGAAGATATTTGATATTTAACGGCACAGTTGTTTTCTCTCCCATTACATTTTGGCCTGCAAAAAGCTAAGGCAACGGTCCGAATCTTATCTCTGGTACCACTAATAAGAAATACATTTTAAATGATAAACTTCTTGTACATTTTTCCTCTTTAAAGTCTAGTGCATCAAAATAAGATTGTATAGATTCCAATGCAAGAAACAACTGAAGCAAAATATATTTATTCTGTTAATTCTGTTTATTGCAAAAATTCTGTTAATTGCAACCAAAGTGAAATTGGACTTACTTGTTTTGACACACTAAATTCAGTCTTCTCAGCTCCCAAAATCATGTTAGAGGGCAATTATTTTGGACCTTTTTTTCAGTTGAGTAACCAGGTGAACAAACCCACTGTAGATGGCCATCAGGGAGCTAACCTACACTGCCCTACAAAGCAAAAGGCATTAACTGTGCTGCTGGGCTCCAAACTAAAATGACAAAATTATTCCGTTCTATTTATCCTTCTGTTTTGACATATACTACATGCCATTAAAATAATTACTCCTTTTAAATAACAACACAGTCATGGGTAAGCGGTTAGGGCGTCAGACTTGTAGCCCAAAGGTTGCCGTTTCGACTCCCGACCTTCCTCCTCCATGACTGAGTTACCCTGAGCATGGTACCGTCCCGCCGCACTGCTCCCTTAGGGCGCCAGGGGCCTGCCCCCTTGCACACGTGAGGCATAAATGCAATTTTGTTGTGTGCAGTGTGCACGTGTGTGCTGTGGAGTGCTGTGTCACAATGACAATGGGAGTTGGAGTTTCCCAGTTGGGCTTTCACTTTCTCTTTTTTTTTCTTTTTTTTTTTTTTCTTGTCACTCTTTAATGAGATTGATCGATTGAGGAGTCAGGACCCTCCCACATTGTCAACAGAAGTTGGTAGGAATAACTCTTCAATGAGCGGGTCCATGAATGAGACATACGAATATGGGCCACACCCAAGTCTAGTCAACCTCATAGGCAGCCACCATGTCCTGAAGATACAGTACATAATGGTGAACACGTATCGCTGTATTTCTGCAAGACAGCAATACTTATACGGTCACATACTCTGAAATGCTTCATTGCAACTGGAGAGGCCCATCCCATCGAGCAAGGAGAGAGAGAGAGAGAGAGAGAGAGAGAGAGAGAGAGAGAGAGAGAGAGAGAGAGAGAGGGGGTGAGACAGAGAGAAAGGGAGAGACAATGTTCCACAGCTCCTACAACTTCATACTACTCTAGAGAGAGAGAGAGAGGGAGAGAGAGAGAGAGAGAGAGAGAGAGAGAGAGAGAGAGAGAGAGAGAGAGAGAGAGAGCGCTCCCCCACATGTGTTCCAGTAAGTGAAGCGTACAGGGCCTGGTAGTGAGCGCTGGGTGAGAGCAAATAACCCCCTGGTCACCACCTGTGGTGATAGTGATGGGAAATGATGGGTAGTATGTTCTTGCTCTGATTACTCAGGACAAACCAGTGTGACCCACGAACATACATACGGGGGGAGTGAGTCACTTGACGGAGCCCAGCCCGTCACATTAATGGCAACCAGCGAAGCTATTTGAAAGCCATGCACCGGGAGAAAACTAGGTGCACGGAGTCGTCGTTGTAAGATGCTATCAGGAGCGTGATGTGAGACCAAAAGGTTTTCTGTTCTAAACAAAGGCGATGATTCCCAGACATGCAGTGAGCTCAGTACAGGTGGATAGGGACACAGAGGACGTCTTTGAAAATGGCCCTGTATAAAATAAGTCTGTCAAGTGTACTTTGGTATGTGATACTGTATGTGTTACTGTACTGTATACCGTATGTCTGTTGGTGAGTTTGTGCCGTTCGTTGGATCGCCTGCAGGGGGCTCCAAATGCACACTGTAAATCAGGGGTCCCCAAACTAAGGCCCGGGGGCCGGATGTGGCCCGCCAGGCCCCTTTGACCGGCCCTCCACCTCTCTGCATCTCACCATTTGAACTGGCCCAAAGAAGCAATCCTCACAGAAAAAAAGATAAAATATATTTTTTAAATATTTTATTTTGTTTATCAACAGGCCTTCCTACAGTTTAATTTTCACTAACTTAGTGTGAATCATCAGAAGTGTCTTGTCTTCATAGTTTCTCATCTCACTGTAATATAAACAGGCCTACCATTTCTATTATATCACTCCTAAACTGTCAATCACCATATTTTTGTAACCTTTCCTTGCTATTTTTACATGGTTATTGGAAATTAAAAGGAATACCTGTGGTATTTCAAATTGAAAAACATGTGAAGTACTCACTCACTTCTTTTGCAAATCACTTGTAATGATGAACTATTTTGTGCTAGAAATTATGAATGAAGGAAGCGAAGGACAGCGCTCTTCAGATTTTTCTCTGTTTATTCGCCTACGAACGTTTTGGGCAGAGCCCTTCAGCATGTAATGGTGATTGCCGTGCTAGAAATTATGGCTATAACAGGCAGTGGCCTAGTATACAGCCCACATGATTGATCCCGGCCCCTGATCACAGTCAGGAACGATAATGTGGCCCCCAGAGAAAAAAGTTTGGGGACCCCTGCTGTAAGTGCATCTAGGCATCAACACTTTGTGTACTTCTAAAGGTATCCCCCTTTTTGTTACTGCTTTCAATGGCTTTTGTTATGGCAATGGCTTTGTTTTCTTGCATATGTGACTTTATTGAGATAGAGGCATACAAGTCCGGGTCTTGCTCACTTCTGTTATCTAGCCTGATTATCATCGACTTTCAAATCTCTTCCCGACTTGATCTGACCAAGAGCATATAAACATGTCCCAAACGGCATGATTGCTACTGGTTGTTTGCTTCTCGACAAAGTGGGAGGAGTTCACGTTTTTTTCCTGAGCTCAGAAACTATATTTGTAATGCTCCTGGCCTGACTAGAAGCAATGCTGAAGGTGTTGAGTCACCAGAAGGGTGCGGCCTGGCTATCCTGCACCAACCCTGACACCTTGCAATGTTTTGTTTTCCATCTACCCTAAAACGTTGGGTAACACTTTACTTGACGCCGGTGTCATAAGCATGTCATTACAGTGTCATAATAGTGTCATAATAGTGTTATGCATGTGTCATAAACATTATGTCCATGTCATAAACATTTTATGACTGTTAGCCTTAAGTGACATTCGCTTATGGCAAAGTTGTCTTTGCCATAACTGAATGTCACTTAAGGCCAACAGTCATAAAATGTTTATGACATGGACATAATGTTTATGACTTATCTATGACTGTGTCATGACACTATTATGACATCCAAATGTTGGATTAGCCCATTATGGTGCTTTATGTCATTGTAGGTTTCTGACGTCAATGACTGTAGATTTTAGTACTATTTCTCACTAGAGCTCATCAGAGACTATTGGGACCTCTAGGTGCAGTATTCATGTTAGAGATGTAAAATCTAAAATTCCTTACACGAAAGTTTTCATCAATTCAGTACATCAGTACTTATGAGGAAAGCTGTGCCCACAAGACTGTTAATTACGGACCTACACTGTAAAAAATATATCAGTGATAAGTCATGATAACCCACATAATTAAGTTATTCTCCTATACCCTGCAATGGCAACAACGTGGTTTAAATTGAATTTTTAAGTTTACCAGCTGCCTCAGAATTCCAAATTAATTTAAATCTTTATTATAAGTTCAATTGCATTTCAAAGCCTCACACAACTTACAATAAGGATTTAAATTATCTTGGAATTCTAAGGCAGATGGTATTTTTTTACAGTGTACTCCATCTTTCCACAAGGTGGCAGCAGTGGCTCCATGTTGAGGCAGGGCAGCTTTCGAGGGAACGGCTTCATCATGACAACTTTGCTCAATGTAAGGTAAGTTAGCGGAGTGTGCAATAAAATGGACAACATTTCTTGAACAATGTTAATAATACTTTTCAACCTGGTAGATCTGATGCAGGATTTAAATTCTGGGCATCTCAGGGTATAGCCAAGGTGGCTGACCTAGGCCTATATGATAGATCTATCTTCATGTCATTTGAAGTTCTTCAATCCAAGTACACAATCCCTTCCAAACGCTTTAAATATTTGCAATTGAGAAGCTTTATTCTGACCTCTTTGTAAGTCCTCAGAATCATCAGACAATATCCTTCAAGCTTGGAAAACAGACTTACACGAGGATATCACAGAGGAAGAATGGTCTGAAGCATATATTTCAGCTAAACCATAAATACAAATTCTAAATTACTACAATACAAATGGTTTAATAGATATAACTCCAGCCAAACTACATCGATTTAATCCCAATATTCCAGACACCTGTTTTAAATGTAAACATGACGGGTCTTTATTTCATTGTATGTGGGAGTGTCCACATTCCTTGTCATTTTGGAAGAAAGTGTTAGGCTAGAGGTTGGTAGTCAGATCATTGAGGAAGAGGTGCCCCTTAAACCAAAACTATGCCTACTACACATCTACCCAGAAATCCTTACCTTCTCCAATGATGTACAACGTCTGCTGAATATCTGTTTCTTGGAGGCTAAGCGCTGCTTGGCCAAGGAATGGAACACAGAGGTGTCCTGTGTCCTGGCTCAATGGTTTAAGGGAATGTGCTTTTCCTTTGCTTTAGAGAGAATTAGCTACACCACAAAAGGCAAATTGGACAAATTTTGGAGACTTTCTCGAGGACAATGATGTTAAGGTGGAGGGCTGGGATGCTGTGGGTATTTGAGATGACCACCGCCTTTTTATTTTATTTTATTGTACCCTAATTTGTTATTGATTATCATGATGATGATGATGATGATGATAATGATTATTGTTGTTTTGGTTTTGCTTGATTTTTGTGCCTGGGGTTTGGGGTTGTGTATTTCAGTTAAAGAACAAAATCTTAATAAAGAAATCTTTGAAGAAAGAAGCCTTTATTAACTGTGACTACTCAAAGGCTATTTGAAATTAAAATGCCAACATGTTTTGACCAACATGGTCTTCATCAGGGCAATTGAACTGGCTAGCATTTATCATTGAATCCCATGGGGTCCAGCTAGCACCACTAGACCGATAAAATATTCAATAATAATTGTTCGCTTGTAAGTAGACGTAGCATCAAGAGACTAAGAGGATGGCTGAAAGAACAGAATAAAGGTAAAAGACATTTATTTAACTGGAAAAACGGGCGTAAAATACGATTATTTTCAGAAAAGGTAGCCTAGGCCGGTTACGTGGCGCTATTCCGACATGTCGCTATTCCGACATTGATGTCTATTGACGGAATACCGGCGCAAGTTATGCAATTTCTTTGGTTTGTGCTACGTTGCTCAGCTTTTACTAAGTTTAGGGAGAGTGCATACAGTTACCCTAACCCTAACCCTAACCCTGACCCTAACCCTAACCCTAACCCTAACCCTACGGTATGTCAGCTGTCTGAATAGCGGTATGTCGGAATAGCGGTATGTTGGAATAGCGATTGCCCCCCGCCTAGGCCTACAGCAGGCATCACCAACGTGTTGCCCACGGGCGCCAAGTAGCCCAGGAGCTTCTGAGGTGCCCACCAAGGATGTTAATAGTCACAGTTAAAGGGACACTGTGTGAGATTTTTAGTTGTTTATTTCCAGAATTCATGCTGCCCATTCACTAATGTGACCTTTTTCATGAATACTTACCACCAGCATCAAATCCTAAGTATTCATTATGACTGGAAAAATTGCACTTTTCATACATGAAAAGGGGGATCTTCTCCATTGTCCGCCATTTTGAATTTCTAAAAATAACCATTTTTAGCTGCAAAAATGACTGTACTTGGACCATACTAGAAAATATTTGTTTAATACTCAGTAAACTTTCATGTAAAGATCAAATTTGGCAATAGGCAGCCCAATTTCAATAAGCAGCATAGTTGCAGTACCTTTTTTTGACCATTTCCTGCAGTGTCCCTTTAAGGCTTTTCTCGAGATTATTTCTAAAGAATGTTTTTTTATAACTTACAAGCAAACTATCATTCAATCATAGTGTGACTTGAGAAAGATGTAAAGATATCGGTAGAGGATTTTGAATACACAAGTAGCCCTCAGGAGCCCTCGGGTAGCCCTAAGTAGCCCTCAGACCCATAAAGGTTGGGGACCCCTGGCCTACAGTATTACTTCAACTTGGGGACAATAAGAGCAACAGTAGGCTACCTGCATCAGGACGCTCTGGCCTCTCTCCTTAAAACAGACAAGCAGAAAACATGTCAACGTTTAAACAAACATTTAAAACGCTGATTCCAAACAACTGCCTTAAAATGTGCTTGAACAAACATACAGCTAAATATGAAACCTGATATGTCATGTGTACAGCCAACATTGCATCATGTAAATTCGTGAATTTCTGACTATATTTGGCTGCATATAGGCCTAGGCTAGTGTTGGTTGCTTCAGTTTTTTATCAATGTTGTAACATCGCGCAGAGCGGCTCAACTGAGAAACATTCACCTACTTCACGGTTTTCTTTTTTCTCTATTAGTTCATTTACATGAGACATTTAATTCTGAATTAACTCACTTTAATTCTGAATAAAACTTATTAACTTTTAAAAAAATAATCATGTAAACACTTACCCAACCGAAATTAAGTTTATTCAAAATTAAACTTTATTCCAAATAAAGTGGGTGGTTTATTCCTCTTTTAATTCCGAATAAACACTCCTCTGTCATGTAACCTTTTATTCAGAATTAACAATTCCAGTCGTTCCACGCATGCTCGTTGGCCACGCAATGACACAAGAGACCCCGTGCTCTTTGCTTCCGTGTATTGGAGTATACAAAGTATAACCTATAAAATTCATATTATATAATCATAGTATTTGTCATATTACTTGTTATGGGACTTGTTATATTAACACATAGCTGTGTCATTTGGTTTCCCATACATGTCTATTCAATTGAGATCATTTTTAACTTCATATCAGCTATCAATTGCAGTATGATTCATATAAATGCCCCCATTGCCTCTTATATTAGTGTATTAGTGTATTCTAACTTCTCTTTGGCCCTTTCTTGGCATGTGTGTTGAGGTTTGAGGATGAAGTCCCCTGCTGATGAGTGGTGAAGGTTATTTTCATTTTCAGCAGTAGGTGGCGATAGAGGGTTTTCATGCATCATCTCATAATGCCCACCTGGTTCTTTCTACTTGCAGAGAGTGATTTGACCGTAATCACTTTGTGAGAACTGAAGTACACAGAGAAACAATATAACATGATAACAAATGGAAATCGTGTGCACTATAATGTCCAAAATAGCCACATAATATAAAGTACACACTTGCAGCTCAAGAACAATAATATAGGCCTACCTAAAATAATATACTTCTGTGCTGTACTCCTTTTTGGCAGGCTCTTCAACCAAAACATGATAGGCATCTTTAACAGCCTTTCCACAGAAAAGCCATTCATAACCTGACAAATAGGCAACTAAATATGACTTTGGACTGCAATGTAATCTCATTCCAAAGGTACACTCAGCGTGGACTTGTTTTCTTTGCTAGATTATGGATAACTTTTTCTGTCCTGACACTACATCTTCTTTTTGCTACCATTATCAATATGATCATAGCCATACATATTGCTAAATGTCCTTGAATATTGTAACTGAGCCAGTAACACTATGAAAACCAGTGTATACCTGCCTGCATAAACATAATAACATCCTGCTTTAAAGAACAGCTAATAGAAATTAGCGTTGGGAAAACTCTTTTATTTAGACTACTTACACACAAGTACATCAAAGTCAAACTATGATGCCATGGCAACCCATATCTACAGGTCAATCTTTTTCCACCATTCACAGATACACGTATTCCGTGTTACATATTTTATTTGATTGAATTAAAAAAAAAATAAAAAAATATCAATTTCACCCTTTGTTCGTCATCGTTTTACTAAATCAATCTCACTGGGCCTTTGGTGTGCTTTGCACGATATTAGTGGAGGTGAAATTTAGAGATGTGTCCTTCTTTATTGTATTTTGACTGATTGCACAGAAAGCCTGGCCTATAGCACAGTGATGGAATTATCTGTGTATTGTGAAAGTTTTTTTTTGGTGCAACACATGAAATACACAGAAAGCACCTGGTATCTGTTATTTACAGTAGTTCAATACATGGGTTCACAGTTTTTATCAACACAGTGTTGTGAGGAGGGGCAGCCAAGACACTGGCAGCCAACCACGTGAGCTCATATTTTGACCGACAGCGGTTTCCAACAATCAGAGGTTGAGTTGTGCACAGCCAGTTTAAAAAAAATGTTTAGAACCCATGTATATATAGCCTTGTAGTCGATGAACCTTCACACAGATGGGCTCAACTGTAACAGTTGTTGTGGATATGTTCACAGAAGACTATACTTTCTTTATCTACTTTATGTTCTTGGTAAGACTTTTTCTGGGGAACAGCCAGTTGACTCGTGTTGTTTCAGCAGCACTACTGTCATGACAAACTGAAAGATCAAAGTGATAACTTTTCCAGATAAAAGAACGTTTCAGTTGCCCTGATTTTTGTTCTGCAGTAGGCCTACTAACCTCTGTCAGAACTCTGCCAGGAGATGAATACCAGTTATGACATGACAGAGTTGATTTGAATTTAGAAGGCAATTGTCATTCATTCCAACATCCACCTATTAACACTCCATATTTCCAGTGTTTGAATTGCTCTCTATTGGGCAGCATCTAGTGGTTTTCAAAGCCCAGCTCTGTGCTCTCAGGCCTATGAACTGAAATTCACACTCAAGAGAAGCGCAATCTGTCAAGTATCGCCTTTAATAATAGATTACTGAGGCTTGACTGACTGCTGGCCTGGTAGTTTGGCCCCCAACCATGCCACAGGTAAGCTCAGAGTGTGGAAACATTTGAGGTCTCCGTCTCCCTTCAGAGAATATTCAGAGAATGAGGACATGCTTCATAAATAATAAAAACAGAAAAACCGCTTGGTCGCATCTTTTTGCAGGCCACATACACAAGTATGTCAAGTATGTCTTGCACTATATTTTACATTAAGGAACTTCTGTACATTAATATAGCCTAAACGTATTCTTTTCTGCTCAGCTTGTGTTCATTGTCATGTAAAGCAAATGTTTATATTGACAATTGGCACTGTATTTATTGACTGTAGCATCATAACCAACATGTTTTCTCTCATGGTAAAACTGCAGATCAAAGAAGATAAGAAAGAGGTCTTTGCAAGAGCTGTCTTGCAAAACCCACAAATCTTTCCGTGTGCCTCCAAGCTATAAATACAAAGTGAAATCTATGCTGGTAAGTTGACAAAAATTGTTTTAGTACACTAACAACATTGCAATTATCTTATGTGAATCAACCTATCATCAGCCTTTCATATTAACATACCTGACCTGCAATTTCTACTCTCTGACTAGCATTTGTAACACAATAATGCTCTTCTGATTTTAATCCCAAATCACTGGGTCCTCCAGGATGTCAATGCAACGTCCAAACAAGACCACAAGCCATTGCCCCTGTATGGCAGGTAGTCCGCATATACAGATTAATGTATAGCTGCTACACCTCCTCAGTTGTGATTATTCATTTACGCTGCTTTTCATATCTCCAGCCTAATGTGCAGTCACCCAGCTCTAAAACTCTAAATCACCCTGACAGATGACTCAGCGATAGCTATAGTGACCCAAAGACCTATTTCAGGCAAGTCTTTTGTCAAGTCAAGGAGAAATTGAAGTTAATGGGCTTAAAATAAACCTAGTTTGAGGGAAAGGCCTTCTCATACAGAGAAGTGAGTGTCTTCATACTCACCATATCAGAAAGGAATATAGCCCATACCTACTATATATCCAAATAGCCTTCTCTAAACACACCTCAACTAGTAGGCCTATATCTGACCAATTCCTCACCCATAAAGAAAGGTGAGAATGTATATGCTTCTGGTCTTCTGTCATCCCAACTACCACTAGTTTTCGTTCCCTGTAGCTGCCAAATCAAATCCAAACCACTTGTCTTCAAAGTATCTATGTATCTATGTTTATCCATCTCATCTCATTGTGCTGGTGAGAGATAATACTATTGAAGAATATACTGCATAAGGCTCTTGAAAACACTGCACACTTGTCAGTTAACTTTGTTTATCATTGCCAGCCCTTTATACAAGGAACCATCCAGAATGCTTTTGTCAGTGGTTTCTCTGTGGTGGAGCGCAAAAACAAATGTGCACACCGGTGGTACCCTAGCCAGGCTACGCCCTCCTAGTGACGCAACACTTTCAGCATTGCTGCTAGTCAGGTCAAGAGCAATGTAAATAAATACTTTCTGAGCTCTGGAGAATTCAATGAAGCAATCAACTTTGAGCAGCTCCAACGACCCTGCAGAGACACGTTCAAGGCAGTGACGTGGTTTTAGCAGAGACGTTCTATTGGGACTAAGAAAATGTTTGGTTTAAACTTTGGCACAGCCTTTTCTGGCCTTGACCCCCCCCCCCCTTCCTTAAGTGGTTTTACTGCTTTAACCCGTTAAGACACGCCGTTATAAATTTGCTGTTACCAGAATGACAATGGCCCAGTCATAGTGCATTACTAAAGGCCCTCTGTTGCGTCATAGTATTGTAGTGCTATAGTAGTTACTCTTTCAAGGACTATTACAGCGTGCCACAGGAGGTACGGCGTGCATTAAGGGGCTACCAAACAAAACTCTTTGTGGAATGCCTTACAGAAAAGGAATGCAGTTTACATTGTTACATTGTTCCAGCAGTACAATCATGAAAATACAACAAAGCATAATGACAACATTGTCCAGACATGCAAGTAACATGGATTTTTATTGATGGATTTATGTTTAGTCACGTGCAAGTGTGTTTGGTTTTCTTTTAGGTCTGTTAACCTTGTTGTTACTATGACCTTCTAAGCCGGTCATGACCAACCCAAACTTTCCAAATTTTCCAAATGCAAAAACATATTTTTTTCTAAACTTTAATGCAAACCACAGGAGATGTAAATAAGGTATTACCCACTGACGTGAGTATTGTTACTAACAAATGGAAAGGTTATAAAAACATTCATTTTTATGAAAACAGTCCCTTACTGTCCGCTACGCAGTTTTGTCCCAGCTGCAATTACTCTGCTAAACAAGATGTAAAATAAACAAAGTATAACTTGCAGGTTTACCTATGTATTCGTAAAAATGCCTTTTGCACTTTAGCTGCACCAGGAGTGGTGTCACCTCTGCCATGGTCCTGCAGTGGTTGTATGAAGTGTTGTGGTCCACCACTGCAGTTCTGCCCCTTGTGTGTATATATGTTGTATGAGTATAAGTCAAATGTCCCTGTATTACTATTTATTTATTCTTTGTGTAGCCTACATGTGTTTTTAGACTCCATGTTATGTGTCATGTGTCTTGTGGTTTTGATTTGATGTAAGGACAGCCATCTTTCTTTTAAACTGCAAACCCAGTTTACCTTTGAGTACCAATAAAGTTCAACTGAACTGAACTGATCCCCCCTGCAAATGCATTTCATGTGACACATCTGTACACATCTATGTCGTTTATAGTTTTAGAGTGCTTTCCTACCTTCAAAACGCAGTTTGTAGGTGATATTGCTAAAATAATAAGTATCTTTTCAACCAAACATCTTCTTTGTCTTGACGTTTGAACAGTAGTAAACCCCTAGATCAGATTCAGTGATGTTGCGAATGACTATCAAATGAACGGCTAAAGTTGTTCAACTGATCCCTGAGGAAGGTCAGTAGACCGAAAGCTTGGCCTATCATTAAAAGGAACACATATAGCTGGGTCTCTTACCGTCCAAAAAGGGCCTAATCGTTACGCGCTGGATAGAAGCACCAAAATCGGTGTAGACCTTCCTTAGGGTGTTCTCCATCATTTCAGAAGGGGTGCCCCAAATTTCAATGTCATTAAGGTCATTTTTATGGGGTAAATCCAAGATGGCTGCCCAAAACCAGCCAATAGTAGTAAAATGCTGTACTGTCTGGACATAATGGTGTTATGGGCCAATCCACCTATTTGTCTGTGATGTATACAAACTGAACTTTGAAAATATGTGCAAAACTTACCATAAAAACAATGTTATATATGTCTTATTTAGATTCAAAAACAGGAAAATCATAAAAACCATGGTCAGAATGAGATCACTCTACAATTGAGAGCTCATTTCTGGGCATTTAGCTATTGAACCAACATTCATTAAGAGTTTTAAAAATTTGCAGTGGGTCATATCTATAACATCCAAAAAGAAAATTGTGGTTAGAAAATTTAGGGGAGAAGAGATAAACCCTTGAACTGGGCCACACATAACTGTCCCAATGTTAGCATGCTAACATTAGCAGGTTCAGACACTCAGTCTGCTCTTCAGATAAAGATGGCAAACAATAATTTGAATCCCACTTACACATGCGCGCACACACACAAACTACTACTACTTCCTTAGGACCCCCTCAATGATTTAACCCTAGGAGTCCAACTGAAATATATTCATATCAATGAAGTCAATAATACATGTACATATCAAGTGTCAGTGACAGCTGTCAAATGACAAATGTATGCTGATTAATGTTCAGATATGTATATCGCAGTCCTAAGTGTACAATGGAGTGATAAGGGCATTTATGCTTAGGAAATTATGAATAATCAATATGCAATACACCATACATACAGTATATTGACAGATACTTTGTTTTAAAAGAGCAAAATGGTAACATGTCTGTTTTTCCATCTACTTTTGGCTTTAATCTAGATGACATGTTGGGCTACCTAACCACTTAATTTATTGTTGCTCGTTATTTTTCATTTGTGGGTGTGTGTCCTTTGTTTAAAACATGTCTGCCTGCCTTCCCTCTCTCACATAGGCTACTAAAATAGTCTTTCAAAAAACTTAAAACAACAGCATGTGGAAATCCTATTGGCTTTGGAGGGCTAACGTCTATAAGACTATATTGTACTCTACTGTATTGCACTGTACTGTACTCTACTATACTGTACTGTACTGTACTGTACTGTACTGTACTGTACTGTAATGTGATATACCGTACTGTACTCTACTGCACCGTGCAGTATGCTACTGCACTGTACTGTACTGTACTGTACTGTACTGTACTGTACTGTACTAGACTGCACCGTACTGTATGCTACTGTACTGTACTGTATTATACTCTACTGTACTTTATCATACTGCACCATTCTGTATGCTACTGTACTGTACTGCACTCCACTGCACTGCACTGTACTGTACAGTACAACTATAGAACTGAAACATGTAGAGCGGTGGTGCTCAAACTGTGGTACGCGTACCACTGGTGGTACTTGAGACATCTCTGGTGGTACTTGGAATGCCATTATGGACCTCTCCTGTACTGACTGGCAAAAGTGAATATGGAAGGCCTTTACTGCGATATTCTAATGTTGGTTGTCAAGGTGGTACTCAGAGAGCTCAATATTTTCTCAGGGGGTACTTCACACAAAAGGTTTGAGAACCACTGATGTAGAGCATTCTGAGGACATGTACAATATTATGCAAAAAGGTGTAGTGGGAATGAGTTATGTTACTGTTACCACTCAAAATCTTGAAGGTTAAAAAAAAGTCTTGTGGCATTTTGTTTGGGGGGGCGGGGTATGATCGACTATTCTTCCGCCCAGACTATTTGTGTGCCTTGTATATCAAGAAAATGAGTCCAGGTAATGATTTACTTTCATAGTATATATCATATGAGAAGTGTTGTTCTATATAGATTTCTCCTATGGGTAAGGGTAGCAAAAGACCTACAGTACATGTTGTCCAACAGCTGTCAGTTTTGATAGCAGTTTAAGTACTCAATGATTACTGAGCTAACTAATACAACTTTTGACACAAGTACTAGTTAAGGATTTGTCTGCAAATAAACATTTTTTTTATCTCTGTCTTCTTACTCAACATACACTAAGAAATCATTCCCATTTAATTTGAACTGAAGCCATACTGTGGCCTACATGTAGGCCTATATTGAGTAATCTGTAATGCCATTCTAAAGATGACTGAAATGCTCTCACAATATGCACTTGTAAAAATATAGAATTAGGTGATCTTATGGGGTTCTTCATACATATGGAAAGGTCCTGTCCTTTACCCTCTCTCATACAAATAAAATACGTATATCTGTTATGGAAATTAGAGGATGGAGAACCTGCTACCTAGGGCATCTTGCACTGACACTATCCCATTCAAATCAAGCATTAGCAGCAGTCTATTCTCACCATAGTTTTAGTATGGACAATGCTCATTTTAATTCAGACCAAGAATCTTCTCAAATCATTCACAATGTTACATGCTGTCAAGCACGTAAGCACAGACTCACCCCATACTTTCACACCATGTACATTTTGTAGTTTTATCAATCTGGTCTAGCAGGCTACCCTTGCTTCATCTCTTCTGAGGACTATATTAACATTGTCAGCTAAGTATAATGTCATGTAATAACAATGTAATGCGTTACCAACATGACATATTGTATATGACATGGTAGAAAATTTTTTTTCAAGGGGCACCCCTTCTAGGATGTCTTCAAATCAGTCAAGGAACACGTGTACCGAATCATATGCTTCTATCCAGCGCGTAACGGTTTCTCGGCTTAGAGCCCCTACTAAAAGGGGATTTAAGTGTGCAGACATTTTTCTTTCAATTTTATTAAGTTGTTCAACTGAAAGGTGAAGCGGGATCTTGAATCATCAGTAGCCTTCACTGCGTTGTTAATGGACATCGTGAAGTTGGGTTTGGTGGTAGCTTAACTGTATTGTGTTTCCAAACCAGTAGACTCGTGATCCATCCATGGCACAGTCACCATGGAGAGTGACTTTATCTCCTGGCCTGATTCTGAGATCCACGTCAATTCCTGACACTCTCAGGGCCAATTGGATAAGACCTTTGAAATAAACAGCTCAAAGTGTTGAGCTTAATCTCTGGATACTTAGATAAACTAAAACAACGAATGAAACACATGATAATGACATGAAAATATCAAACTGCAACTATCTAGCATAATATTACAATCAATTTCAGCTGCACACGTAAAATAAAAGCTTAATTACCTAAATTGATGGGTTGCATTTTATGGATTATGTGTAATATATAATTTTCAAAGGGAGACAGAGACTTGCCCAACAATGTGATGGCAGTACTGTACTGGTACTGGTACTGTAGCTCATGCTAAAACTACCTGTAAGATGAATATTTAACTTAACCCAAGATGGCTGATGTGATGTCAATGTGAAATGCTGTGTCTGTAAATTCTGTATGTCACTAATTAGTTAGGGAAAGATATGGATATTTTGGGAAATCTGTGAACTAATTTCTTACCAATAGATTTTTTTACTATGTGTTTTTACAGGTGTCTGGACACACCTCACAATTTATCCACGGCCAAATCCAATGGGAATTTCCGTGACACCCCGTCAAAGTTGGGTGCACAGAAGGCCTATGTAAAAATTAGACACGGCAGATTGGGCTGAAAGGATGCACAATGGGTCATAATTTCTGAAGTAAACTACATACAGAGACAAATGAACACATTTTTTCATACATTGCTGACCCAGTGAATTCAATTGAGGGGTATTTTTGGACATTTGACCACATTTGAACCCCGTTTTTGGTCAAAAACCGCAAAAAATGGCCTTAAATGTGTAGAAATATTGGAGCCAGGTGAAGCATGGGTGGTTTGTGGTACTACATACTCCCGCAAGTCACTTTGAGATTGTTCAGATATGGTGTGACATAATGACAATAAGGTGGTACAATATACAAAATAGCACAGTGCACTGAGGCGCATCTTGTCACCAGGCTATAGTCGCTTTGGGCCCCCAAGCCCCTATATGGTCAATAACACCTCACACTTCACTACAGTAGTGACAATTCTGTTTCAAATGTTCATTCCTTTGTATTTTAGCTTGGGGCCCCACTTGACCCTAGAATCACAAAATGCACTGAAAGGATTACGAGAAGTAAAGCATATCTAAAGCATCTGCATTTAAGTTAAGCAAATAACATGGCTTGGCGTGATGGCCATGGACTTCCTCGTATTGATTACATCAAATGGCATAACCACACAACACGTGTGAAACCTGAGATCCATGGTTAACCTTTAACCCCTTAAGACACAGCATTATAAATTAGCTGTTACCAGAATGGCAATGACCAAGTCGTAATGTATTACTAAAGGCCCTGTGCACTGTCATAGTAGTGTAGTACTATAGTAGTTAACTTT
This sequence comes from Engraulis encrasicolus, assembly GCF_034702125.1. Taxonomy (NCBI): domain Eukaryota; kingdom Metazoa; phylum Chordata; class Actinopteri; order Clupeiformes; family Engraulidae; genus Engraulis; species Engraulis encrasicolus. Next base: position 41,492,019 of record NC_085872.1, on the reverse strand, counting down.
CAATGTCTATTACAGCGTGCCACAGGAGGTACGGCGTGCATTACGGGGCTACAGGTAATGTAATGTTGGCTTATTACTGTATACTATGACCTTTGACCCCATACTGCAAGTTATGACAATTGATTTGCATACTGCAATTTATGGTCATTGATTTGGATGTTTTCTGAATTATTCTGCAAAAGAGGAAAATGTCTATATGTGAGCTTATGCAGACTTAGAGTGCTTAAGCATCGAAATCGATATGGCCCAATACTGGATGGTGAAACATATTTGATCATGATGATTCCAGTTAAATTGGACAAAGTTTCAGAACTGTTTTTTAATGACGCATATTTTACCAATTTCACACAGTTCTGAAATTCTCTTTTCATTTCTACTTGTACAATAGCATCACCATATGAAGCATTTACTATCCATTTGTTATTGCTACACTGGCATTTGTCAGAATCAGCATCAGTGAGTTATTAATCACTCACAAGCAAATGAAGGAAATGAAAAGTGTGTGTGTGTGTGTGTGTGTGTGTGTGTGTGTGTGTGTGTGTGTGTGTGTGTGTGTGTGTGTGTGTGTGTGTGTGTGTGTGTGTGTGTGTGTGTGTGTGTGTGTGTGTGTGTGTGTGTGTGTGTGTGTGTGTGTGTGTGTGACTGTGTTATGGTTTCCAGCAGCTGTTTACAGGGCATGTGCATAGCCTATACACAATAGAAAGGTTGCATCATTATTTCCTCAACCAGTAGGTGGAGATGGAGTATTTCTGAGCTGCTGACGCTCAGCTGTTATACTCTCTGCTTGAAAACACTGCGGTAGTCACCTGGTGTGGACTGCAGTAGCTACAACTGATACTGTGAAATTGAAGGCAATCGGCAAATATATTCTGAATTGATCAATAACAGTACTCTTGGGAATGTGCCATGAATTCTATTACGCTGAGCTGTGTACCGTCACATCCTGAGGTAATTAATATAAAACCACAAACTTAATTTAAGTATGCTTATGTATGTAAGTAGGCCTATGTTTAAGTAGGTAATATGTCTATGTAATATCTATTATTTTGACATAATTACATGTGTGACAATTAATTTGTTTTTAACATCATTTGCAATAGGCCTATTGCTAAAATGGAGGCCTGTGAAATGTGAAATATCTATTATAGTCCACATATTACTGGTAGCAGACTTAAAATTGTTAGAAGTAGGCCTGTCAATTCCAACGTTATTGTTACATTGGCATAGGCCTTTACTAACACCTTCAGCAACACAAGCTGAGTTCAGATAACTTGCCATATGGAAAGACAGACTTTGGTTGCAAAAAAAAAAACATTCCTCGTTCACAAAGAAAAGCATATGGATCAATTCTTTATACACTAACAATTTACACATTCTTGTATGGGAAGAACAGCAGAGATTTCAGCACACGTCCTCTGACAAACTGCCACATATCAGCACAGTTGCACTGCCAATACACAGGGTTCACATGGAAATGTTTTCCTACATGGCCATTCGTCACTGCCAAAGTCTTTTTCCTTGCTGCTCATTTTCTGGGTTGTGTTTTCCAGTAGGCCTTTACAGCAGGCACAGGGGCATTCCTCTGGCCTCGTCATCCATACTGGTCACTTAGCCTTATTCTGTCCTCAAGACAAGGCCATTTTTCTCTTCAATAGCCAAACCATCCCTATCCTGTGGAGATTCCAACACACAGTACAGCATCAGTGTTTTGTTGCAAAATATTGTTTATGGTGAAAACAATAAAGTTATTGCACCACAGCCATCACATTTCACATACAGTTACATTTATGAAAGAGATGTATGAGATGAAAGAGATTATGAAAGAGGTTGTTTCAAAACCTTGGCAAAAAAACCTGGGGTGAGTTGAAAAGATGTCACCTCTGGTCAGCACACACGCGCGCAAGCATGCGCCAAAGCAAATCCCATGGCAATTCTTTATCACTCATCATTGATTTAAGCCAGGGCGAAAACAACCCCTTTACCACTACAATGCACAGCCTCGGTAGAGGCGCGCACGGTCTCAGCAGCATCTGTAAATGTGACTTTTGTGGGATAGCTTGACCTCAATTTGCGCTCTGAATATTCATGAGACGGGAGGAGAGAGCTCCCTGGAGGATTCTGCTGCATTCCTCCAGCTCCTTCAGGGGGGAGAGAGAGAGAGAGAGAGAGGGAGGGCCCAGAGTCATTGGCCCCCCCGTCCAGACGGCCTACTAGATGAAGCTGTTTGACTTTTGGACCGGTCAGGGGGTGCCAGCTGCTGTCCGTCTTGCTTTGTCTCATCTGGGCCCGTCGCGTCGGGCAGAGGGGCCGCCGCTCGCCCATTAGCCTGCTTGCTAATCGGATCACGACGCGGTTGGCTCTCGTCATTAAGCGTGCTTAACGGCTAACTCCGCGCTGTGGAACCGCATGCCGATTAGCTGCTGCACCACGTAGCTCCACAGATCCCCTTCCAGTGTATTAAGTCCAGGAGATAAGTTTATTGTTTAACACCCCCCACAAACACCACCACCACACACACACACACAAAAACATTCATACACACAAGACATGATCGTCATGACGGAAAAGGACATCCTAGACTGTGCAGCAGACATACACGCGTCCGCACACAGACACAGACATACAGACACACACACACACACACACACACACACACACACACACACACACACACACACACACACACACACACACACACACACACACACACACACCACACACCACACACACACACACACACACACACACACACCACACACCACACACCACACACACACACACACACACACACACACACACACACACACAGAGTGTAATGACAGCATGATAAATAGCTGTGTTAAGGAGGCTTGTATGGACAATGTGTGCTGAGTTATTCAAATTACATTGTATTATGTGAGATGGTTTTATTTTTGCAACACAAGTAGGTATACATACAGTAAAGACAATAGCCTCTAAGATCCTTCGGACAAACCTCTCTCTCTCTCTCTCTCTCTCTCTCTCTCTCTCTCTCTCTCTCTCTCTCTCTCTCTCTCTCTCTCTCTCTCTCTCTCTCTCTCTCTCTCTCTCTCTCACTCATTCACTCACTCACTCACTCACTCACTCACACACAGTCACACACACACACACAGCCCAACCTTTGTATCTTTGTGGGGTCATTGTGGGGCCTTTCCTATCTTTGTGGGGGCCTTCCATTCATATTTACCCTAATAATAGCTAAAGAATGCTAAACTGTGCCCAAGCCATAACAATCCCTAACCCTACCCTGTCAGTGAGGAAATGTTTGTTTGCACTTTTACTTTTACCAGTAACAACAAAACTACCCAAAAGGGGTCAAAACATGTGGGGTCCAGGATTTTGGCCCCACATGGAGCGAGGGCCCCATCATGTGGGTGTGCTCCAATAGGATTGGTGTAGTACACACACGCACACACACACACACACACACACACACACACACACACACACACACACACACACACACACACACACACACACACACACACACACACACACACACACACACACACACACACACACACACACAAATACAGTCAATTTTGTGTTTCATCAAAGCAATTTCAAACATTTCAATGAAGTTATGAAAACCGAATGGATATTCAATTATGGGAATGAGCAGTAAAGATAAAAGTGGGAGAAAAAAAAAGAAATTTGAGGGCATGGGGGAAAAGAGTGCAAGGGTGGGGGAGGGGAGGGGCAGGAATAAGTGGCACAAATGAGGAAGATTTTTTTCCCCCTCTGCTCCAAACACATTTTCAGCCTATCCAATCTGTTTTTCCCGTGCACTACCCCCTGTGGTGCCTTTATTTATTTGATCACCCATATTTTTCTATATCTCAGTGCCCCAGCCCCCACCTCCATCCCTTCCCTTTCCTCTTCCACGGCAACATAAATTACAGTATGCCTTCCATTCGTCTTGGTGAGCCTGCCTCTCTGGTGCAGCAGGCACAGGGGTCTTGCTACGGGCAATGTTTGACACGAATCCTACTTGATGTGTCTTCTTGCACTCTGATAATTTAATTAAGAGCAGGCTTGTCGCATTATGTCCAGCCTGTGGCTTAGTCCCTGAAAACCTGCAGGGTCACAGTTTGGTGAGGATGGTGGAGAGAGAGAGAGAGAGAGAGAGAGAGAGAGAGAGAGAGAGAGAGAGAGAGAGAGAGAGAGAGAGAGAGAGAGAGAGAGAGAGAGAGAGAGAGAGAGAGCAGAGATACAAAACGAGAGATGAAAGATATGGAGATTTGGTGATAAAGGAGCGGAGGGATAAAAATGAGAGATGCTGATGCGGAACATAAAATGGGAGGGATGGATTAGCAGTCAGAGGAAAGATGAACACGATAAAAAGGACAAAAAGGGGAAACGGGTTCGAATAAATGAATTATGGAATAAATTGATGAATGAGACAGAGAGAGAAACAAATGTTATGTAATAACAGAGAAGATAAGCCACAGAGACTCATGTGATATACAGTAGGCACAGTATATTTTGTACTTATAATAAATCAATACTCTATCGCATGACATGCATGTGTACGCCAGGGCTTGACATTAACTTTTTCACCCACCAGCCACTGTGGCTAGTGGTTTTACCGAGTGACTAGCCATTCCGGTATTCAACTAGCCACATATTTTATATTGTTTTTTTTTTGTCTTTGTCATGATAGTGTACATCGAACCTCAAAAAATGAGGTGCTAAAGCAGGATGATTGTATAGCTTTCTACTTGGAAGAATATCAAGAAAATAGAAACTGAGTTCCTGAGCTTTTTCTTGAACTGAAATAAAAACAATTGATACACAAGGGGCAAACAACAGAGCATAGGCTACGATGCGCATGTCATACCAAGGAATAAGCTGGCAGCCAAATTGGCTAGTGACACTTAAAGTATTACTAGCCACAGCAAAGTTTTAACAGCATTTAGCCGGTTTGCAGGTGCCAGTGTCAAGCCCTGGTGTACGCACTTAGACGACCTGACCCTAAGGGTTGGTTCAAACCATTGCTGAAATTGAAATTGTTATTGTTATTTTCCTTGTCAGAACATAGGCCTACATTGGTTTGGGTTACGCTTTAATTTTACTATCCCTGTTATATTTAGTAGTATAGACAACAAACTATGTAACATCTTTTGACATTACTGTGTAGGTACGTGCACTCTGAGACCGGCTCCACACTAAAGCGTGGCGGAACAGCAGCGAGACGATTGAGGTCCTTCTGCTTAGTTTCGGCTGGTGTGTTCTACTCGGCCTTTCACACCGACAGCGTCGGCGTGCGCGGCCAGTCCAGTTCAATATCCCCCCCACAGCCAAAGCTAGAGTGCTACTTTGCCATTCATTTGAATGGGACACCGCCGGTCGCTGTCGTCCAAAATCCACTCGAGTTCTTTTTTCCAAATGCAACACGGAGCGGAGCCAGCTCCCGCGCCACTGACGCCCAACTACCGCCGGTTGGTGTGAAAGGGCAGATATGTTTCCATGCATTTTCACCACTGCCGGTAAAAATCGATTCCGTCCCGAGACGCTTCACCGCTTTGGTGTGAAAGCGGCCTTAGTCTTAAGTATGCTCATTGTACGTACAAAAGATTAAATGCTGATATACTTTAAACACAGCAAAATAAAGTGTTACCTAGTCTTATCATTTCTCAGGCGATAGAATAGCTTTGCTTATGATTAGTATCATGAGTTATTCCAGATAACGATCTAAAGCAGTTCCCTAACCCTTCCCCTGGTTTGCAGTTGGCAGTTCAATAAATCCTTCTCTGAATCCTAGGCTGACCCCAAAGCAACCTTTCTGTCTCTACCCACCTGCGGAGAGATGTGAGAGAGAGCTCGGTGATTGCCCTGAGAGTGGGTTTCTGGGTAAGTGTGCCAATGCTCACCGGCACGGCAGTGCAGTCTTTGCAGAGGAGAGACAACGTGGGCTCACCTGAGCCCCAAGACTCCTGTGAGCACGCGCTCCAGCTAATTTGGGTTAGCATCACACATTAAAGCGAAGCATTTGGTCTTGACCCATATCTCCACCATGCTTCACTTGCCTGGCCTACTCAACACGGCATGGAGAATCCAGCCGCGGCCATCCCCGTGTCCGCTTCGCAGAGCATAACGTCCACTCACCCATGACTAAAACGGCTTTCGCCTTTTGTCTTTTTTTTCCCTCCTCCTTCACTTGGTGTGACTTCAGCGCGTGCGTTTTAATGCTTTTTCTGTCTTACACACTTTCTGCACAGCAATGATGTTTTTCACATCGTATATGGCGCTGAATACTGGTCAGAGGCTTAAAGAATGTGGGGCAAAGAGGAAGGGGGAGAGAGAGAGAGAAAGGGAGAGAGAGAGAGAGAGAGAGAGAGAGAGAGAGAGAGAGAGAGAGAGAGAGAGAGAGAGAGAGAGAGAGAGAGAGAGAGAGAGAGAGAGAGAGAGAGAGAGAGAGAGGGTGGGGGGTAGGATGTGAGAGTGAGGGGTAGGTCACTGGAATTGCAGTGCCCAGTAAAAATTGCCTTTAAAAGGTTGTATTGTAAGAGCGATATGACAGCCCGTGCAAGCTCTTCCCTGTCAGACTACATCTTTGTTCAAGTCCCACGAGTGAACTGACATGGGGAGGGGTGGGACTACAGGGGTGGATGGAGCAGACACAAAGGAAGCATTTTTTTTGTCTCCCTCACTTCGCCTCATTTCTTGGTGCATTCGCAGGGAAGGCATTTAGCTGTAGTTGCTGATACAGAGGACAAGAGTGAGATGTAAAATGCATGAATGGGCCTCTTTCTCTCTCTCTCTCTCTCTCTCTCTCTCTCTCTCTCTCTCTCTCTCTCTCTCTCTCTCTCTCTCTCTGAATTACGCTTTAAGATGAAGGAAATCAGTAATGGGGGGAAAGCACGGCAGAGGCAGACTCTTACTTATTAAAATTTTAAGTGGTTAGCAGGGATGTGAACCCAGGCAAAGTCTTGTACCGCAAACCACTCTCTCCCAACACACTCAGGAATACACACACGAACATGCATACTGTACATACACACACGCACAGGCGCGCACACACACATACACACACACATGCACAGAGGGGGTTCCCCAGGCTCACTGCAGCCCGTTTAAGTCTGATATGATCGTGCTTGGTCTCTGACACAGTGGATGGGGCCACACAGAGCACAGGCACTGATATGATCTTGTGTGATACTCACGCATGGAAACACCCCCCCCCCCCCCCCCCCCCTTCCCCACCAGCCGCCCCAGTACCCCTGGGTGCATTATGGTCTCCCATCCCCCATGCTGCCGAGTGCCACTAACAGCAAAGAGCCACAGGGAGGGACGAAGCCCAACAAACAGCTCTTTAAAAGACACCAACACCCATCCACCCACCCAACCGCCCACACACCCCATGAAACACACCACACACACCCAATCCCCTCAGGAATGGAGAGAATATGTACGTAGGTTCTTTTAGATGGTGGTGCATAGCCTATATTGATTTGGGGTACATACAATCAGTTTTTCTTGAAAAGATCAGGAAATATTGCAAGACGGATAGTCATTAACAGTGCTGCATTTGTGTTTGTATTTTCCTGTTGTGCGTACTGTATCTATCGATGCAGGATGCTGGTGATTGCGTTGTTTGTGTTTGGCCTACACCTGATGTCAGTTTTGTAAATGCATTTTCCCCACATTCTTGGTTATATGACTTGCAATCTGTTTTCATAGCCATCATATTTTGGGGATAAATAAGATACCGTTTATTTTAGTTTGTTTGTTAGATATTGACCATTTCGAAGGCAGCAAGGCAAGTTTTATTGAGAAAAGGGGATGAAGAATCTGTCAATGCCTAAGGGCAAAACAAACACTTCCAAATTAAACGCTCTATCTGATTTCACATGTCTGGTAAAAATAATGTTCATATGTTGGAGCTGCCTTCAATTATCCGCTCTCTTGGTGCAAACACACCACAACAGCTGTATACCCTTCAGCTTATTCACACTTATGGGTGATTTTCAGTCTTTTTTTAAGAGACAAAATCTAAACTGAAAGTAAACATCTGTCTCGAAGGGGAAATATTTCTGCCATAGCACAAAATTCTCCAACATTCTCTTTTTGCAGCCCCTGTAGTTAGGTATACACAAAGGAAAAAGTTCACTGAGAGTTTGTATTAGACTATTTCAATTCTATTCTACTGCGTGATTCTTTATTTGTAAGAAAATATAGAACATTCAGCATGGCAGTTAGAGGCTAGAAAGCAAGCATTATCCACTGCCTTCACCTGGCCTTGGTTGTATGCTTTCTTTTTGTTTGCTGCTACGTGTGTGTGTCTGTGTGTGTGTGTGTGTGTGCGTGCGTGCGTGCGTGCGTGCGTGCGTGCGTGCGTGCGTGCGTGCGTGCGTGCGTGCGTGCGTGCGTGCGTGCGTCCGTGCGTGCGTGCGTGCGTGTGGTGTTATTTTCGATATACAAAATCCACACAAAAGAGATCATTTAAGATTATAATGAGGAACATGCCTTCTGTCTACATGCCTTGCTTAAATCTCTGCAGTCAACTAAGAGGAATCCAACAACACCTTTAATTGAGCAAATAGTGATTTTCACAACAGTGTGGGCAGACGCTCCTGACAACCCTCCAATTAAGTCACTGTGTGTGTGTGTGTGTGTGTGTGTGTGTGTGTGTGTGTGTGTGTGTGTGTGTGTGTGTGTGTGTGTGTGTGCGTGCGTGTGCGTGTGCGTGTGCGTGTGCGTGTGCGTGTGCGTGTGCATCTGTGTGTGTGTGTGTTTCGTGCGTGCATGCGTGCGTGCATGTGTGCGTGCGTGTGTGCGTGCGTGTGACTATGAGAAATGTCTGTGTCTGTGTCTGTGTGTGTCTGTGTGTGTGTGTGTGTGTGTGTGTGTGTGTGTGTGTGTGTGTGTAGGCCTATGTGTATATGTGGCCAAAGATCAGGTTTTAAGATGAGTGAAGCGGCTTTCCACCATTGCTATTTCCGCCGAAGGACAGATCACGACGACGGAGCTGGATGGCTTAAAACAATTAAACATGCGTGGTAATTGCCCATGCGTGTCCATGCACGGCCACTAATTGCATTCACGCGGAACAGTCGTGCTAACTAGGCATAATGA
>NC_085872.1:41445423-41480423 GCF_034702125.1 Engraulis encrasicolus | reverse complement strand
ATGACTGAACTGAAGACAATGTGGTTTATAAAATATTTTTTAGGCATCAACATTATAATTAAAACCAAGGCTAGGTGTATCGCCACCATGCTGGGTTTGTGGCTCACTATTTTATGCTTAGTTTATTTCACAGCCAAAATACAAATACTTGAACACTTTATGGTTTAAAGCTACTTAATTTGACTTAATACATAAAGACATCTTCACAAATCACAGTAGGCCCAATACAATTCAGCGAAAAACTTAAATATTTGAAAACTACTCGAATGATGTTCTAGGATGTAGTTTGCCCACATCTGAATTCTGGGGAAAAAAATGATTTTAATTACTGGTTCTTCATCCCAGGCTTGACACCCCTGTCATTATAGTAATTAAAACTGAAGCTTACCGTCTTTGTATACAGCTGCTAGGTAGTAGAAGCAGCTGCAGGTTGCACTGTTTTCACACGTTTGCTTCTCATTTCAAACCATTCATCCTCACAAAGAAAAAAAAAATGTTTGTCCCTCATCCCTGCATCTGCATTTGCATCCTAAAGGCAGACACATCCATCTGTCTATTGTCTATGTTACCAGCTACCTCTTGCTTCTTTTCAAAATTGGCTTCATTTGACTTATACACATACTACACAATTGGTCTAGTTAGTGCGGAGAGTCCTTTATCTCCTTCCTGCTAAAAAACACAGACACTTCCCCAAAACACTCCTCCTTGATAGCTCAAATGAGACAAACTTTTTCCCCCCATTGTGAGATGAGTCATGCTCACGCCGTGGACATGCTGCTAATCATGCCCAAAAGAAGTCGAACTGGTCTTGTCGAAATTAGATCTGGCTTGAACATATTGAACAACGGTCATCACGGCATACTTTTTGAAAAGTCTGTGCGACTGACTGTGCTTGACTTAAATCTCAGTTGGTGATGGTCGGCCCTGGACTCCTTTTGTATGGCTTGCATTAATACCCTCACTAGCATGCAGGCCCTGTGCTCCGTCACCCTGTGTCACCTTTCTTTTCCAAATGGACTGTCTCCGTCTTGTTCAGAGCAAAAGCGAAGCGGTATTAGAGAAGGGCAATGCTTATCTTTCAAGGCCTCATTGTGTTTTGTGCTGGCTCTAAGTCGTCTAAGCCTGTTACGGTTAAAAATCTCAGTCAACTGAAAGGCAATGATCCATCAAAAGAGAAAATAATGGCTGCTCAATGGCAATTTATTTCTGTTTTGGAGACCACAGATGTAATGGTCCTCTCGAAAAGCTAGCACGTCTTCAGTTCAGCTCCCTGTTGGTTGAGCATAATAAGTTTAAGCAGATGACAACTATAAAGCGTCCATAATGTTAGGGTAAAATTCAGCATTCAAAACTCAAACAGCATTTATTTCATAAAAAGTGTTACTCAAGACAACCTTGCACCTATATACTCAGAGCTCTCTAAATATTTGCTACTACGTGTCACCACTTTGGCCGTCGACATTTTTGTGCGTGTAGTGGGGCTGTTGACCACACTGATGACAAGGTCACCTCAGCCACAGCTGGAGTCATGCACTGGTGACCAGGTTAAGTGACTGAGTAAAGGGTGCATGCTAAGGGTTTCTCTCTGCAGTGCACTTGTCTAGTATCGCTGGTTTGCCGAGGCAGAGACTGGCCCTGTGGCCCTCCGTAAGCAGATCCTTAGCAGCATTTACCTCACACCTCCAGCTCCTCAGAGACTGCCGTCACTGCCCCAGAAGTTCGCTCGTTCAGCAAATCTTTACCTCTCTGCGAATTGTGCATCGAGGAGACAAGAGGCATAGAAAAGGGAAGGGAAAAAAGAGAAAATGACCAGCACCTGCACTTTTGTTCAATCACAGCGTTTCTCTCACTTTCTCTTTTTTTCTCTCTCTCTCGCTCTGACTCTCTATCCCCCTCTCTCCTCTTCTTCTTTATCTCTCTCTCTCTTCATCTCCCCCCTCTCTCTCCCTCTCTCTCTCTATCTCTCTCTCTCTATATATATCTATCTCTCTCTCTCTTCATCTCCCTCTCTCTCTGTCTCTCTCTCTCTCTCTCTAATCCCTGTTTGTCCTGTGTGCTGCCCAGAGCTGGGTTCTGTGCATGTTGTGACCTGGCAGAGCATACTTCAATGCAGCAGTGCGTTTCTTGCAGACCTTGGCGGGAGGCAGGCAAACAGACTACAGACTCAAGGTCTCGGCTGAAGGGAAAAAATGAGAGTTTCTAATTTGCAGTGTTGCAGAGCTGAAATCAATGAAAGCCAGAGAAATTGAAAAGCGAGAGTGAGAAAAGACTGCGGAGAGGGGGAGGAGTGCGGGCACTTTAGGAAAGAAAAAGAACGGGAATATATATTTTTAACATTGTGAGGCGGAAAAGACAGACATGACCCTTTCAGACCTCGAGAGGTCATGATATACGGAATAACAAGAACAACAGGGGTGAATTTCTGGAAAGCGTAGTTGATAACTATGTTAGCTACTTTGTTGGTTCCCATTGGTAACCATCGAAGTTGCTAACTGCTAACAACTATGCTTTCCAGAAATGCACCCCAGAACAAAATGACAAGAATAATGCAGGAAGTCTACACTTGGTTGATGCAACCTGGTCAACTTGTTTTCTGTATCCATGTATCCAACAAATCGTGTTTTATATGTTCATCTTGCAAATTATCTATTCTCAAATATCCAATTATTATTTTTTAAATGGACACATTAAATGTTGTATAATAACCTATGTCTTTAGTTTTCAAACCGACTCACCTAACTTTTTTTTTATCTAGCCATGTTCTATTTAAAGCCAGAATGATATTTCCATAGCAATTAACTACCGCTCTTCATCTGCCTTAAAGGGGCATCTCTTTGCTTTTTCATGCTAGTTTGAAGCCACATATCTCCTTGGTCCCTGCCTGAACAGATTCATAATGGTTCCCTTTTGATGAATTTCTTCGTCGGAGACAGTGACCCACCAATGACTTCCTATCGTCTCCGTGCACAGATAAATGTTTGCATGTCATTGCCAGGCAGATGATCCCGCAGAGTGCAGAAGCCTGGGGCTTCTTCGATGGTTGGTCAATCAGCAGTGTGTCAAAGCTTTTATATGCAAATCGTGAAGGCAGGCACCATTTCCGAAGACCAGCACATGCCAGGCTGAAGATATTAAGATTGAGTCTCTCCCTATGTGCTCCTGTTGGGGCGTACGTTCTGGTTTTGCATGCCAGAGTGCCATACGAGGAACTTACCTTGGCTGCTTTGACCAATGAGCTGTGGTTGTTCCGCAGTTCCTCGCTATACGTGCTGAGAGTGGATATGGATTAATAGCTTCAAGGGGCAATCTTTTGGCATCCTTGGTGATTTCCTCTATAAGTCAGACATGCAGTGGTGTCAGCTGCCATTTGTATCTGAGGGTCAAAGGCTGATTCATAGCGCTCATTCTTGCCATACCATTAAATGTGACAGAAAAGAACGCCCACCATCTCCCCCGTCTTTCCCATTCTCATGTGTGTCACAGAGTGATGTTATTGCCATTGACTGCAAATGAGAGTCGGCTATGGAGCACTGCTAGCAGTGACTGTGCGAGCGGGGCTGGCGCTGCCGCAGAATAACATTTGTGCATATTTGATGCAGCAGTGTCGTCTATAAATTACATTTGGCTGCGAGGCTTTTGATGGATTTGTGCTGCTGTGTGTGTGTTGTAAGGCAGAATGTTACATCAGTGATGTGGGTCACATCGTTTGAGGGGGGACATAAATATAGTGTTATCAGAGAGACCATTGTTAGTTGTCCTTGAGGTGCAAAAGCAAAGCTGTGAAGAAACAGTTGAAGCACGCACGCCTGTGAGTGTGTGTGTGTGTGTGTGTGTGTGTATCTAGGTACAGATTCATACCATCCAGCTGCCACACTGTCTTGATGTGCTAGGCGGCCAGTATAACTGTGAAAAGTTTTTCACAGGTTTCAAGCCGGAGACTTGCTATATCTTTGGCGCTGTCTTTTTTTTTTCTTCTTCTTCACAATGCCTCTATTTCTCTCCTCTTTCCTCACCTACCTTCTCACCATCACGTCACATATATCTTTTCTCTCACTCTAAAACGATGTTAATATAGCATAGAAATAATTGAGAAAATATTCACACTGACAGACCATTCTCACCACCCCCCCGCCCCACACCTACCCACCCACCCATTCTTCCTCACACCTTCCTTTAACAGTATGGATACTGACCTAGATCTGTACACCAGTCAGAGCACATGGGAGTTTAAATCTTCTTTAGTCAGTGTCACAGTGGAGGCAGGGCAGGGCCACTGCGGTATGAAATATCTATGAGCATGAGCAGGTAGAGATATGTGGTGGCTTCGGGGGGGCGAGACACAGGCAGCAGCAGAGCCGTGGCCCCCTTTTCAGCATAGCGGCCAGGCCTCAGAGGGATACCCAAACACGGCGGGCCCCAGGCAGGCAGGCAGGCCCTCCTCCTTCAGCTCCAGGGCACCAGAGGCCATGTGCAACAATACACCATCACGGCCCCAGAAGCTGTAGTAGCTGTCGTGGGTATTGATAATATGTGATGCATAAGATATATAGAAGATATGTGAGTGTCTGCCTGCTTGCCTCATGAAGAGCCCCCCCCCCTCCATCTCTCTCTCTCTCTCTCTCTCTCTCTCTCTCTCTCTCTCTCTCTCTCTGTGCAGGGAAGCCGACAGAGGGGGACAAAGGGGTCACTTGTCCCGGGCCCAGGGAGAGAGGGGGCCCAGAATTGGATCCGCATTAAATTGTATTGATTGGGTTTGGGGCCCTTTCAGATGTCTTTGTCCTGGGCCCAGCCAAAGCTGTCAGCGGCCCTGTGTGTGTGTGTGTGTGTGTGTGCGTGTGTCTGTGTGTGTGTGTCTGTGTGTGTGTGTGTGTGTGTGTGTGTGTGTGTGTGTGTGTGTGTGTGTGTGTGTGTGTGTGTTTGTGTGTGTGTGCGTGTGTGTGTGTGTGTGTGTGTGTGTGTGTGTATCAGATACTCTTTGTGTGTAGGGCCACGAATGAAATCCTGCAGCACACCATTTCTTTTCTATTGTGTCTACTGTCTACACCAGGGGTCCCCAAACTAAGGCCCGGGGGCCGGATGCGGCCCGCCAGGCCCCTTTGACCGGCCCTCCACCTCTCTGCATTTCACCATTTGAACTGGCCCAAAGAAGCTATCCTCACAGAAAAAAAGATAAAATATATATTTTAAATATTTTATTTTGTTTATCAACAGGCCTTCCTACAGTTTAATTTTCACTAACTTAGTGTGAATCACCAGAAGTTTCTTGTCTTAATAGTTTCTCATCTCACTGTAATATAAACAGGCCTACCATTTCTATTGTATCACTCCTAAACTGTCAATCACCATATTTTTCTAACCTTTCTTTGCTATTTTTACATGGTTATTGGAAATTAAAAGAAATACCTGTGGTATTTCAAATTGAAAAACATGTGAAGTACTCACTCACTTGCAAATCACTTGTAACGACGTTTCGGGCAGAGCCCTTCTTCAGCATGTAATGGCGATTGCCGTGCTAGAAATTATGGCTATAACAGGCAGTGGCCTAGTATACAGCCCACATGATTGATCCCGGCCCCTGATCACAGTCAGGAACGATAATGTGGCCCCCAAAGAAAAAAGTTTGGGGACCCCTGGTCTACACCTATAAACATTTAACATTATGATCTTACACTTGGCATACTTAACCCTATCCCTGAACTGAGGCAAAGGGAAAATACAAAATGAACACACTTAGACTTTACATAATTAATACAATACATACAGTATATATACAATAATACAATAGGCCTACATAATGTATGTAAGGTACTACTGCAACACATTCATTTCCCCACTGTGGAATAATAAAGGGCATACTTAGCCTACTTAGTTTCATTAGAAGCTGAAAAGTGGCCTAGGCTATAGTGTAACTTAGTCTAATTTGTATCTCCTCATTTGTTGGGCCTCAAATTCAAGCTGTGAGACAGACTGAACTACAAGTGTGCCCTGGCACTCTCAATCAAAAGCATAGACTAGGTCTAAAGGAAAAGCATATAATTGCACAGTGACCAAGTACTCTTACATTATTGTGAGACACGTGTAACTGAAATGTTGCCTAGCAACTATTGCTACTTTCTGTAATCAGCTGGTGCACACGTTGTTTGTAAACAAATAGTTTTCTTGCTTATTCTAAGCTGTCTGCCAAACCTCTCAAGTTGTCCAGAAAACATTTCATTTAAGTTGTCAGTATGCAGCTAATGAACAGATATTTTGTGTGAGTTTCAGCTTGTATAGATAATGCAGTCTAAAGCCAAACAAATTTTCAAGGGCATTTTGTACCCTGCAAGCTAGAAATGTCTGCATCTGAACCCGTTCAGTTAAGGATGACTCATGTTGTTACTAATAGGAATTGCTATTTTCAATGTCAACATGACTCCTGTATAATCTCATTCTGCCATGAAACTTCTCAAAATAATTAAGCTGTGTTTTTTGCCTGTTTCTACAAGATAACTTGTGAATCCCACGTGACACATGACAACAATGACAACAGCCATACATAGAAATGTGTAAGTTTAGCCCTAGTCATCATGATTCTCATAAATTAATTATATTATTATGCAAACATAGAGAAATAGACTGTATCATTTGTGCATAAATTGTCTACGTCCTTGGCCAAATGCACAAGTATATCATCTTTGCAAATCTGCGTCAAATCCTTGGAGTTTTTCTACACCCACTAATTTGCACATTCAGATTTCACGAGGATGTGTCTGCATACACATGCTGCCTCAGTGATGAAACAGTGATCAGGCTGATTCCAACCAGACATGATAAAACCTGATGAGTAGAATATATCTTATGTCTAGGATGCCATTGCTCAAGTGAGGCAGAGGCAGGTTTACTTCTACACCTTTCGCTTTTTTCAGACAAACACAAGTTACACACTCACCAGAGCTATGCATTGTTGGATATAGGCCTGCATGTGCTTTTCTATGTATTCTTGGGTCTGGCAGCTTGTACAGTAGGCTAGGTCCTCTTTTGAAATCTCTACTCTTGTTTCAGGTAGAAAAGAAGATTGCAAGCCTCCTTGCTTTGCCACCGTTTATATAAAGCCCAAGCGAGGGAGTTGGCCGTGATCGTAAACGCTAAGCATTCATCTTCTCAACAAGTGCTACCTCCTCATTAGTTGCCATTCTCACATATACACCGTGCCAGCCAGTGCATCAGAGGGGTTTGTCAGGTGACTTCTTCTCTCCATTGCTCACTGCACTGTACTGCACTGCACTGCACTGCACTTGTCTGTGCTTCATTTGACCAGGAGCAATATGGTTTAGGAAGCTGCGTTTGTCAGGACACACCGCACCTATTTGCAGTCTTATTACTTGTACAAGAGCAGTATGGCCTCTTAAAGCAGTTTTCCTAAATAAATCATTCCACTCCCTTCAGGGCAACATAAGCAGTGGTGTAGTCTACTTTTTTATGGTGGGTATACTGTATATTTGAGCATTTTTTGAAGTGGGTATACTGTATTTATTTGTGCTATTCAAAACAATGGATCAATCAATTTTAAGTGGGTATACTGAGATCCCTGAAATTTAGAAGTGGGTATACTCCGTATACCCGCGTTCTACGTAGACTACACCACTGAACATAAGGGCCCATTTTCCTTGATGGACTCCTCACACAGCCTCACTGACTCCCCAAAACACACACGGAGGGCTCAAAGTCACTCTCTGAGTTTTTGTTAACAGGGGAAAACTGTATTAGAACATGTGTTTTGTTCACCCAGCCCTTTGTAGCTGCTCTGCATGATAAAGCCACACACGATGTGAGCCTTTTGGAGTAGACGTTTTAATGCAGGCTGGTGGTGGAGGAAATATAATTTATTTATTTGTGAAAGCAGAGAAATTATTTATTTGACAAAAAAAGCATGGTTTGACTGGCCTTACCTACCAGAAAGCGAATGTTATTTCCTTTTTACTTTACAGTGTCCAGACTCCTTCTTTCCTCCTTTCTCTCTATCGAGCTACTGTCTGAGCAAAGCTGCACAAAGACATTCTTTCAGCAGCTCATACTTACCGTAACTAGAGCGATGCCTGATCAAGGTGATTATTAATGTTCTACGGCCTTGACTCAGACAGGTGACAGTTGGTCATGAGAGAATATTTTGTGGTTTTGGGTAATTGCACATACGGTACGGCACAGCCAGGGAGCAGAAACACTGTCTATTTCAAACATTTTGTTTGATGCGGCAGCCACCATACCAGACATTTCATCGCAAAAAGAAAATGCTTCATACAAGTAAAAGGTCAATTGTGACGAAACTTTTAGGCCTGTTGGCTTTGACAATTAACAATACAATACGTCAGCAGAAAAATGTTATGGTTACTGTACTCTATTTGTTTGCTAATAATAGGCCTACATTTTTTGTGTTCATTTTCACAGTTGGTAGGCCAGCCACAGAGGATGACATTTCCTGGCGCATTGAATTTTTCCCTTGGGAAAGCTTCAAGCTACTGTAGGTGAGTACACATAAACCAGCATAGCCTTTAGGTAGAAGAAGTTATATAATTCGTTTATTCCTGCGAAACAAGTGTCTCATTAAAATAAAGACATAACTGCATGCGCACGCACGCCGCATGCACGCACACATGCACACACACACACACACACGTACAGAGAGAGAGAGAGAGAGAGAGAGAGAGAGAGAGAGAGAGAGAGATAGGTGTGTGTGTGTGTGTGTGTGTGTGTGTGTGTGTGTGTGTGTGTGTGTGTGTGTGTGTGTGTGTGTGTGTGTGTGTGTGTGTGTGTGTGTGTGTGTGTGTGTGTATGTGTGTGTGTGTGTGTGTATGTGTGTGTGTGTGTGTGTGTGTGTGCGTGTGTGCGTGTGTGTGTGTCTTGTATCTGTGTCTCACAGTGGCTGCAGGAAATGATCTATCCTATGTGGACATTTTTGCAGTGGTGATGAAAGGAGAGTTTCATTGATTCAGCCGGGTGACTTTTTCTGCTTCAGCAGAAGGTTAAAATACAATATATCACCAAATATAAGTACCCAAGCCTGATATATCTAACTGAGGAAAGGGTGCTTTTTTATATTTAATGGCATGGTGTAAGTGCATAGAGATGGCACAGCTACTACTTGCAACAATAAGAAAATACTGCATCATTATCATCATCATAGTCATTTTGCTTATAATGACGATAATCCAAAATAGCATTGCAGATATGAAACAGACATGATGCAAGATGGACTTTCGCAAAATATCTCTTCCCACCTTGAACCAAAATCTGAGTTTCCACCTTGACCTCAAAAGCTGTTTGTATGTTGACAAAAAGCCAAAGCACATCGAAAAGCTGATTTTTCTAGTAGCCTTCTCTTGAATGTGTGGACAGGGCCTCAGTTGAAAGGAATTTCTTGGCAATGCTATTGGTCAGCTTTAAAGCTTTCACTGGTTTCTGTCTGCTTGCTCTAAAGCTGGTCCAGCCATATCTGTATGTTCACTTGATAATTCTACCAGTAGATTGGGCCCCTTGTGTGTTTAATAGGATGCATACTCACGTGGTAAACTGAATAATGATAACAAAACTGGATATAAATACGATATGCATGTAAGTTATTCTGTGTATATAAGTACTCCAACCAAAATATACCGTTAAAATGCATCACCATTGATTCTATGTTCACTGTCATAGTCCAACTGCTCAGAATACAGTGCAGAAATAGATGTCTTTTTCAGAATTTTACTTGAGTGGAAAAGGATGCCATCAAGAAAAAAAGAAATGTCAATTAAGGACATTTCTGCCTGTACATTTTCATGCCATTTTTCATAGCTGCTTTCTTCAAAGAGTGACAACAACAACATTGACTGTAACTGTAACACTGAATACTGACAGTTTACTGGTCATGTTTATTGCTTATGACTAAGTGACAGCGCATACATTACTGGTTGTCACAACCTTCGCATAAATTAAAAACGTTCTAGTAAAGGAGACACTTCTCCTGCATCTGCTCAGAGCCTGAGAGCAGGGCTGGATGAAGATGGCCTGGGGCCCCTAGGCTACAGGTTGCTGTGGGGCCCCCCGGAGGGCAAATTTTGTGGAATTTACATAGTGTCAATTACGAGCTAGGGATTAAGGAGAACATGTCTCCCAACTGTAGAAAACATGACAGATTATTTTTTTCAATATTGCATCTGTCACAATTCTGCAATTTTTCACTTTTGGCCAGCCAGGGGCCCCCTGGCATGTGGGGGGCCCTAGGCTGCAGCCATATCTAGCCTGTGCGCTAATCCGGCCCTGCCTGACAGACATTACTGCAATTGTAAAGGAAAGCCAGAAGAAGACACAGAGTATTATCAACATCCTCCTCCTGTTCCAACCAGAAAAAGACACAGAGTATTATCAACATCCTCCTCCTTTTCCAAATCATTCTGGCCTCATTTAGCCCTCGCGTCTTTTAGCTGACAATATTGATCTGCTGTCATGTCTCACTATTGCCAGTTTCTAAACAAAAGGCAAGACCTTACGATTTAAAATAACCTGGAGTGATTTCCAGGTAATTGTGTCTGATGGGTGTTAGATATAGGTAAGAAGTGTAAATGAAAAATATCTGAAATCTTCGTCAATACATGGAGAGAATACGGCTAAACCTCTGACGGCTGCATAGTGAAGAACATGGGACTGTTTCGCCTCAGAACGTCTTTACTATCATGTGTTTTTCAGCATGCTATTTTTGTTGCACCCATATAGTCTGCGCAAATGTAAACGTATTTCCAGCCTCATGGTGCAAAAAAATGTACAAACTTCCAGCAAGCTGCTCAATCCTCATTTTTAATCATGTTCACAAGCTGGACTCATCTGATGTTCAGGTTTATAAATACATGCAGTTCGTTTCCATGTCATTAACAATCTTGTGTGCTATGGAAATGTTGTATAAAGCATCACATTTTTAGTACACAATCACAATGAATCAAAATGGGTTTTTTTTCTCTGATACGTACTGAACGTGTACATGTACTCAACATGGCCAGTTTAAGTGTAGTAAGCAACATTGCCATTGATTGAAGAGAAAACACCAGTCAGTGGCCTCTTTATTTTAATGGTAATCAGGGGAAACGGGTCACTATAAATCATTCATATATTTTTGTCAATGCTAATCGTGTTTGCATTCTCATTTATGTGCAAATGAAAGACTGCAGGCATCCCTTTCCCCGTGTTTTCGAGTGGATCTCTCTGCCTTTTGCCCCTTGTACAGTATGAGTGTGTGCTGCTATCTTGTTCTGCCTTTAACATCACCATCTGTGGAATACATGACAGAGACAGGAAGGAGAGAGAGAGAGAGAGAGAGAGAGAGAGAGAGAGAGAGAGAGAGAGAGAGAGAGAGAGAGAGAGAGAGAGAGAGAGAGAGAGAGAGAGAGAGGTGGAGACAGGTAAAACAGCATGTGGAAGAGGGACAGAAGACAGATTGAGACAAAGGGAGAGGAACAGAGGGAGCGGAAGAAAAGAAGTGGAGTCAGTTTGGTGGGTGGGGTGCAGGCAGAGCTATTTAAATCCATCACCTTGAGCATCCAGACTGTCAGCTTCAGTAAAGTGGGTGGAGAGAGCAGTGCGAGAGATGAAAAACACTCAAAAAAGAGGAGAGAACAGAGGGGAGGAGGAGGAGGAGGAGCAGGAGGAGGCGGAGAGGAAGGTTGGAGGGGTTGTCCAGTGATTCATCCTGGCTACGGGGCAAATTAAATCTCACACACATCTCGATCCAACAGATTTATCTGGGAGGAAGGAGCTTCCCTGCACTACCCTCCCGGGCTTGACAGAGGGTGGGCTCTCCCATCTCCTCCGAGGGGGCCAGGCGTCCATCAGCGCACTTAATGGCTCCCCTCGCCGAGAGGAGGCGGATCAGCGGGGCCGAGCGGGTTTATCAGGGAGCAGTGAAATGTGGAGCGTGACAGTTATCAGTCAGCAGCATCATTTGTCATGGGTGACGACGGGGAGAAATATGATGGGGTAGAGAGAATGATGAATCGTACCCCAAGTGCGGGCCATGCACAGTCACATATAGACAAATACACTGCTGCATGTTTGGGCTGGAACTTCAGGAAAGCGAGGGGGAATTGAGAAGACCTACGTCTCTACATATCTGTGCAAGAATGAATGCTTAAAATGATTCGAATATGTTGGCGAACATTTAAAAACATGCTTGTAAAATAGGGAAATTTAGAGGGAATTAGATTATGCTAATGCGGATAATTCAGAGTGCGTTGAAAGAATCTTAATAAATCACATGTAGGATATGGATAATGTCCAGCTGTATTTAATGTGATCCTGTTGGATGAGGTTTTTACTTAATGTATGGTGTATGGCGTATACTATCTGTTTGAACTAAATGTGTATACTTAATCATTTAAGGCAAAGCTCAGAAATGCAGTACTGCACAACTTTCAAAAATTACTGTTATTGTGTGAGGTAGGCTAGTTTTAAAAATAGACCTGAGATTCCTTTTTTTCCTGTTTATAACCTTTTACTTGGAGCTTTCTATACTAAACTGAACACATTTGGCAAGCATTAAGAAAAGCATACAGAAGGGTATAGGCCTATTAAAAAGTCAACATAACTGCACAGGCATTACTATTGACATTTATGATGCAGTATATGGGAAGAAAGAGGGATATACCACAGGGAAAATTACAATAATACAATTTTTCAGACGGCCATACAGTAGAATACAACATATACAATTACCAAAGGGGTTTACACATGGAAGTGTTGGGGCTGAAATCAGAGTCGAGTTATGGAAAGTGGCATGCGTGCCCAAGGTATGAAATCTAAGTGATTTAAATGCAATGTTGGTTAGAAGCATTAAAAACATCACCCACTTGCATTTAAACGGGTAATCTCTGGTGAGGAGCTCTGTGATCTTTCTGGTAGAAAGAGCAATATACTGTAGGCCTATACTGCCGTGCAAAACAAGAACGCAGTAACTCAAAATGGTCGAAATTTTTTTTATATCGGAAATGGGTTTTAAACTACCTCATTTGTCTTGTGTCAAAAAATGGTGTTCCAACACCGTCCCGTTTTGGAGAAAACTCATTTTGAAAGTGCAAAAATTACCAAAAAAAAGTTACTGCCTGTTGTATTTAAAGGTTATGTCGTACAAAACAAAAACGCAGTAAGTCGGCGAGTTACTGCTGCACGTTCCAATGGGACTGGTTTGGGAGTAGACAGTAATACAAGAACGCAGTAACTCCTGCAGTAACTCCATTTCATGGCAGTAATACCAGCCAAGAACGCAGTAACTCTGTTTTTTGTGGCAAAAAGACACATAAATGTTGTTTTTTTGTTTTTTTTTGTGTGCATTAAATTTCTATCCTAAACAAGCATTACCAGGAAATGTCACCACCAATTTACCGACAACACAGTTTGTCGCGCCATATGGGGAACTTTGAAGCCTTTTTTCTCAGTTTGCCGTTTTCAGAGTTACTGCGCTCTAAGATTGTAGGGCAGTATACGTAGAGCAGAGCATGTAACTTTTCAACACCATACTGATGTTACAAGTCATTGTTTCAATTTAGGGGTGGAACTAATTCATTAGGATTCATTCATTATTAATGGATTAATATTATTAACACAAACTAATCCCATTCCAAGTCACTATTGCAAATCATGAGAAAAAAAATGTATACCACTGAAGCACCTTAACCAGTACCATCAAAATGCAACCCAATTGTTTCTATCCAGTGATGTGCAACACAAAATGCTGCTTTTTGAGGAAAATGTTGTGTGATTAACCAAAATGAATTAAATACATAGCTTTAACTGTTTTAATCAAGTCCCACCCCTGTCTCGATTACATCTTTGTCATCACCTGAGAACACCTGTAATCTCTGCACTGGCACTGTTGCTGGATCTCAAACGGTGCACTTGTGCACTTCAGTGTTCATGTTTCAGTGCATATGGCGTATTAGTTATGCACTGAAACATAGTACCCGAAGTGCACAAGTACCCCATTTGAGATCCAGCATGTGTAACTCCTTGCCGCCATTACGAACTGAACCCGGCCACCAAAATAAAACTTTTAAGGTACTGCTTTCATGGCTGTATATTATGTTATACCCTCCCCACAAAAGTATGTCCTATGTTCTAAAAAAAACAACAGTTGTAAAAAACTGTGTGATATTATGTCATTTCTGATATCTAAAAATATTTCAATTCCCATGTAGGCCTATAGTAATACCTGCAATATATAGGCCTAGGCTAACATTTAAAACCAAAGGTAGGCTACTTGGCACTAAGTGCCAGACTAAAACTATGTGGCTTATATAAATATGGATTAAATAAGTAAATAAATTAAAGGCATTTTAACAAAGCTCATAGCACCAAAACATCAGTACATAAACAGCATTATAACTCCTGTACTCAACATTTACTTGCTGCGCTCAACTTCCGCCTGTCTGTCTGTCTCTTGCCATGCACACATGTAGGCTACACAGAAACATTCATATCCAGACCTATGCCACAATACAGTAGTCCAACCAAAGAAGAGTCAGCCCAAGATCAGCACTGTTCAGTGTTAGAGAGACAGTTGAAGACATATTGATCCACATTTAGAGTAGAGTAGAGTAGAGTAACATTTATTAATCCCGAAGGAAATTTAGGTGTCTAGTAGCATATATACAAAAAATGGATTATTTCACATTAAACATTCAGATATAAAAAGTCTCTCGATGCAATAGTTGCTACTGATTGTTGGAGGAGGGATGGAAGGGGGCAGGGTGGGGTGGTTATGCGGTCCAGTCACCTATAACAATCTCCTTCAGTGTGTTCTTCTGAGTTGTTGCGCTAAATAGCTGGATGGCCCTGGGGACAAAGGACTTACACAGCCTGTCAGTCTTGCAGGGAATGGCGAGGAATCTGTGGCTGAACAGACTTCGCTGGTTGGCAAAGACTGAGTGCAAGGGATGATGGTCATTGTCCATTATAGAGTCCAATCTGCCCAATGTCCTCTTTTCAGTTGTGGTACTGAGCGCCTCCAGTTCTGTACCAACAACAGATCCTGCTTTCCTCACCAGCTTGTCCAGACGTCCAGCATCTCTCTTCCTAATGCTCCCGCCCCAGCATGCCACAGCATATGAAAGCACACTAGCCATGACAGACTAATAAAACATCTGGAGGAGTCTGTTGCAGACATTAAATGATCTTAGCTTCCTCAGAAAGTAAAGCCTAAATTTGCATCAGTCCTTCCACTAAATGGAATTCCACAAGCATCAAAATCAAGGGACACTGACACATACATACTTCATTCATTTGCAAGAAATAACCTCTCGACTACAATAGAAAGAAATAACGTTGGACTTCAGGAACAAAAACACCAACATACATCCCACTCATCATCAACGGCAGTGCTGTGGACTTCTGTGAAAAGCACAAAGTTCTTGGGAATCCACATCAAGAATGACCTCACATGGACTACACCACACTACACTACAGAGGGTGGTGAGGACGGCTGAAAAGATCATCAGATCACCCCTACCAGCCATTCAGGACCTGTACACTTCACACTGTTCCAAGAGGGCAATGAACATCATCAAAGACACAACTCATCCAGCACACAGACTGTTCTCCCTTCTACCATCAGGGAAGCACTACCGCAACGTGTGGTGCCGCACAAGCAGACTGAGTAACAGCTTCTTCCCACAACCGCGCGTGCGTGTGTGTGTGTGTGTGTGTGTGTGTGTGTGTGTGTGTGTGTGTGTGTGTGTGTGTGTGTGTGTGTGTGTGTGTGTGTGTGTGTGTGTGTGTGCGTACGTGTGTGCGAGAGATTATTGTCAATGTCTTATTTATATGTTTTAGGTTAAACTCGATATTAGAGTGGAGACTGGTCAAACGCAATTTCAAACGTCTGTGCTAACCCTGTTACATAGATTTTTGACAAGTACACTTGACTTGAATGATAGGACCTTTCAGGGCTGAACTGGACATAGGGGAAATGAAACTGTACGCATAGGGGAAAGGCCCGATGGCCGGTGGACATTTTTGGTCACAATCCACATCGCTATACACAAGTATTGTTTCAGCTACAGCTGTTTAAATAAATAATACAATTACACACTACTGGATCTTTAACTATGCTATTGAGAGATAACAGTTCACCTTGAATGGCCATATACACCAAATTCTCTGTATACATTGTTATGACAGTATTTTGGGTGTGTTGAGTAATTTTGATTCATTCAAACTGCATCATCAAAACAATAAACAGTCTGAAGGGTTTGACACTGTGGAAGCACTAATGTGACAGGGTGATTTATACACTATTCTGCTATAGCCTACCCTTTGAATGGAGTGAACCATCTCTCCTCCTGTTGAGTGAGCAAAGTCAAACTGATTTTCGATTTCTTCCTTTTAATTGGAAAAATAAAATGTTACCAACCAGTCAGCCACAGTTCCAGGAGGTTAAACTAAACAGGTCTGCATCCTGAAATGATAGTTTATTTTCAAAGCTTGATCTTTGTTGCTGAGTACTGGATGGTGAGAATGCCTTCTCTTTTGAAAACTCACTAAAAAGGAAAAACGAAAAAATCACATCCTAAATCAGTTAGAATTTAGAGTCCCTTTATGCCCTTGTGTATCATGCAGTGTATCATGCAAATGTGTGACCATCTTCCGTTTGAGGTGTGAACATTATATTACACTATTCAGCAGGTTTAAAAAAAAAATCTTAAGCCACTTAGAGTTATGGAGTACTGTATACTTTATTAGTAATAGTCCCTGGAGTAGTGAAGGGGTAAGGTGCCTTCAAGGAAACTTCAGCCATGGATGTACCGTACGTATGCATAGGAGACCACATTCAGGCCAGCTACCTTTTTTGTGCTTTGCATGCCAAGACCAACAGCTTTGATTACTGTAAACCAAAACCCATCCCTAAGCCTTACCTGGTTTTCAAAACGGAATGTTTGCAGTCCATTTGGGTTTATTTTCTTTGAAAAGTTAGTTTATAGCAGTATGACTTGCAACACTATAATGCAACTCATGGGCTGAGACAGAAAAGTGGTTCTATTCATTTGAATGGCAGGGAAAATTCACAAATACTTCCAAAAGCATTACAACAAAAATAAGAAATATTCAGGGTATTCAGTTTATCCAAATCATAAATCAACCCTTGCTATACT
Source organism: Engraulis encrasicolus (assembly GCF_034702125.1). NCBI lineage: Eukaryota > Metazoa > Chordata > Actinopteri > Clupeiformes > Engraulidae > Engraulis > Engraulis encrasicolus. The sequence goes on along the minus strand of NC_085872.1, from coordinate 41,463,279 downwards.
GTATATATTTTTTTCTTGAATTTTAAACAAGCTATTGCACATTAGTGTTATATTCAGTATAGGAACATCTCTTTCAGTGTCCACAATCGTGATATTAATTCTGAAGTATTGCCAACAGGCTGAAGGCAAAAGGAAACATGAAAATCAGACAGGGAGTCATTAAAGCAAGTAGTTTGTTTTTTCTCGATCTATAAAGGGAGGAAAATAAAACTTTGTGTTTGTTTACTTACAAAATGAAATACTCTACGGTGAATTAGCATTGTATTGATATTGTTTGGTGGTGATATGCTAAAGATGTAATTTAAAATCTAACACTTCACAAATCTTGGCCTCCACCATATGGCAACTGTTTTGGGAAGCCCTCTGTCTGCAGGAATAGAAACATTTACCATGTCTTCATCAGGCTTGGCATAGGCAAGGGGGTGACGTTATTAAAAGACATTGTAGACCGACTGGTATCTTTTTGTGTAAGACATGGGGTCAATCATTGAGGCTCGAAACCGTAGCCAAATTAAACATATCTATTTAACCAGAGGGACTGAGAGTGCATCCGTCTCCGAAGCAGGGAAGGAAATCCACATATGATGGCAGCAGCAGTAGATCACACACTACATGTTAAGTGGGTTGTACAGTAAAGAAAAAAATCCGCAAAGCATTACTTAATCACACATGCAAGAGCGCCCACACTCATACGTACATGCAAACACACACACACACGTACACTATTCTTTCTGTGTGTGTGTGTGTGTGAGAGAGAGAGAGTGAGAGAGAGAGAGCGAGAGAGAGAGAGAGATAGAGAGAGAGAGAGAGAGAGAGAGAGAGAGAGAGAGAGAGAGAGAGAGAGAGAGTACCAGTGTTCCGCATCCAGCGTTCCTGTCAGGGTTAATGCTGTTGCACCCTGCGCAAAATTGCCCGGGGCATGTCTCTGACAGCCTAACCGGATGATATGCGTACATAGCAAATGAAGTGCTGTAAGCCACTCAGGAGCCCGTATGGATGACACTGTGTAGTGCAGTTGAGGCTTTTTCTTTTTTTTTGAGTGACTATGAGGTGACCGAGTATATATGTACAGTAATGTGTGTGTGTGTGTGTGTGTGTGTGTGTGTGTGTGTGTGTGTGTGTGTGTGTGTGTGTGTGTGTGTGTGTGTGTGTGTGTGTGTGTGTGTGTGTGTGTGTGTGTGCGTGCGCGTGCGTGCGCGCAGGGATGGTCCTATAGGGGCGGGCTGAGAGCAGGCAATTGCCTGGGGCACCACCCAAAAGGGGGCAACTCCTTTGCGAAACTGTCTCTGATGACATTGTGAAAATTACCAATTAGCGCTATCAATCTGCACTATTAGGGACTGTTTGTTATTTATTGTCGGGGTCACTGGAGGAAAACTGGGGAGGGTCATGCCATTTTGTGCTTTTTTGAGGGGAGGTCATTTAAAAACGTTTGGCCCATTTATTTAAAAAGTCATTCTAAGGACCTTATTTGTATATGTTTCAGCGTAAAATAATCCTAATAATAGCCTCCGCCTTTCGCTGAAATTGATCAGACCATCATACCCCCACACCCCAATGTATGTTTCGTTGTGTCATTTGACAGTAAATCCAATCCAATGTCGTGGGGAGGGTCATGCAAAATTTGTCAACCAAGACCCCAAAAATAAATAACGAACAGTACCTTACTAAGTTACTGGTGTATTGACGTGATATTAGCAGTTTTATCAGTAGTTACATGCATTTTTTGGCAGATTTTGTGATTTTTGTGGGGCTGGGGCTGCGGTTGGTGGTGTGCAGAACCAGAGGGGGCGTCACCTGGGGCACCAGTCCCCTGTGTGTGTGTGTGTGTGTGTGTGTGTGTGTGTGTGTGTGTGTGTGTGTGTGTGTGTGTGTGTGTGTGTGTGTGTGTGTGTGTGTGTGTGAATGATGTTACGATGTAAAGGGTCAGTAGGTGCACAGAACAGTACAGCCCACTATCATATCCACATCACACGGGGGAGACGCAACTGGTTACCTATAAAAGGTAGGGGTTCAGAGGTCACGGGGAACTTCCGGAGCGAGACCTCAGGAGAGGTGGCTCTCGCGTGCTAGCCGGGCCTGCTAGGCCGTGAGCAGGCAATTGGAGAAAACACCTGCCGAGAGGTTTGTTAGGACTCACCGGATATTTAGACTGTCTCGCACAACCTGTTGGAGATATGAAGACTTTTGGATTTTAAGAACTATACGTGGGGTTTTCCTCGCGAACTCTGAACACTGAAGAGGAGCGCATGAGAAGAAGTGCTGGGCTTGCATTGGTCGCCTAGCGAGGGCCTGGAGATTGTGGTGGCCCAGCTGTCGCGTGAACGCTTGGACCCGAGGTAAACGCTGTGTTCTCTCCCTACAGACATGCATACATTTAGATCGTACACTCATACTGACACGTTAATGCACACATAAAAGTGAGGAGTTAGATAGGGGCAACTAACTACCTTACATGTGGGGGCTCGTCCGGGATTGAAACTAGATAACGAGCCGGGGTGTTTGTGTTTGTAGGCTATTTGGAAGATAGGGTTGACGTGCGCTGTCAGAGTGCTAATTAGCTAGCTAGCTGTGACCGTGAGCTGGGATGATGTGCTGTGCTTCGTTTGGTTGACTGTGTAAAGGGGGCTCGAGTCGTAATTATTTGAACGAGAGTAGAGCTGGCATCTGGGGGCTAAGCAATGAGTTAGCTGTGTTCGTTCATGTTTCAGGGGTAAGTCTGCTGTATGGTTCTGCTGCGTAATTTGCTGTTGCCGCGCTGGTATTTTCATTCATTTTGATTGGAGTGGCTAGAGAGGACGTAGGAAAATGTCGAAATTTGATGCGGAAGCGTTTATGTTAGAGAAGGTGACGCGACTTCGGTTGCTGAGTCTTCCGAAACCAGATGTGCGCGCAGTAGTTGACTTTTGTGGGGTAAAGGTATCACTTGAGGCAAGGAAACCTGAGCTCATGGATGTGTTGTTAATGTGGCTTGGGGTAGAAGCAAGTGATAAAGAGTCAGATGCTATAAACTTACACGACGAAGAAATGTTACAACTGCAGCGAAGCGTAGAGAGGACGAGGCGAGAAATTGAAAGGATGCAAAGGGGGAATGAACTGCTGGACAGCGAGAGAGTTAAAGTTCTCCCTCAGAAACATTCGGTGTTATCTTTGGGCTCTCCCGCACAGCTGGTGCGCCGTGTGCATGTGAGAGAGGTAGATGAGGAGGCTGACATTGAAACAGTGGATTTGTCGGATACGTTTTTTGTCGATGTAACTTTATGTGAGCCTTGTAGCAACGATGCCAATGTTATTGGGGCTGTTTCAGCTGATCATATGGATGACAATCGCGGTTCGAATATTGTGTCTGATTTGCAGCGCAGGGCCACTAGTGTCAGCGAGGTGACAGAGGGCTGTGAAGACTCTGATCGGGACACGATTAGTTTGTGCAATACTTTTCTGGCCTTTGGTGAAACTGATTATCTTGGGGATGTCCAGGACAAGGACAGTGAACTTTGTGATGCTTTTTGTGCCTTTGGGGAAGCCGAAGTGCTTGGTAATGTTCAGAAGAGAGGCAGTGAAATTGTGGCCCTTTGTGATACTGTCTTGGCTTTTTGTGAATCGGATGTTTGTGATAAGGACAATGAACCTGTGAAGTTAAGAGGGGCAGCTCTTGATTCACCTGTTAATGGTGCTGATGACGAGGAACTGGAAGGGAACCTGCGTCATGTGCCTGTTCAGCAGCAAGCTGAGGGAGCAGTGTTTGTGGTGCGGCGTCCACACAGGCTCTCGCCAGGTTCTTTTGCAATAGTGGAGGAGTGGACCCTCTTGGCTGTGTTGGCGGGGAATGGTCAGAGATGGTTTGGCTGGGGCCTAGTGCTTCCGGTGTATAGTCAGGCCATTATGCATGGTGCTTGGTCTTACCTGCGAGGGGGCATGCCGAAGCCTGGTGCCAGGCATGACCATGGCATACTTTGGTGGGTCTTTGGGGTGACTTGAGACTTCAGTAGCTATGATTACTGGCCATAATTACTAGTTTTGAGGACTGTCCTGTGAGCTGCCTGGGCTGCCTTTTGACTTTTGGTTTTGACACGTGTTTGGCGTCCATTATGTCTGCTTGATCTGGGAGTTGTAGGAAATTATGTAAATAGTGTGTATTTGATTTTAGAAAAGAGGAAAACGTGTAGAGTTGAAAAAAAAGGATAAAAGATGAGAAAATGTATATAAAAAAAGAGAGGTATAAAAGATAAAAATGTTTTTTTTTATAAAAAAAACATGGTTTGAGGGGGGAAGGACTGTTACGATGTAAAGGGTCAGTAGGTGCACAGAACAGTACAGCCCACTATCATATCCACATCACACGGGGGAGACGCAACTGGTTACCTATAAAAGGTAGGGGTTCAGAGGTCACGGGGAACTTCCGGAGCGAGACCTCAGGAGAGGTGGCTCTCGCGTGCTAGCCGGGCCTGCTAGGCCGTGAGCAGGCAATTGGAGAAAACACCTGCCGAGAGGTTTGTTAGGACTCACCGGATATTTAGACTGTCTCGCACAACCTGTTGGAGATATGAAGACTTTTGGATTTTAAGAACTATACGTGGGGTTTTCCTCGCGAACTCTGAACACTGAAGAGGAGCGCATGAGAAGAAGCGCTGGGCTTGCATTGGTCGCCTACCGAGGGCCTGGAGATTGTGGTGGCCCAGCTGTCGCGTGAACGCTTGGACCCGAGGTAAACGCTGTGTTCTCTCCCTACAGACATGCATACATTTAGATCGTACACTCATACTGACACGTTAACGCACACATAAAAGTGAGGAGTTAGATAGGGGTAACTAACTACCTTACAGTGGTCATGATAATAATGAGAGTTGTCATCTGGGCATGTATATATGAGGTCACAGAAGGTATATGAAATCAGATAAGTCCCATAATGAAGATTTACTGTAATGAAAATATTGGGGAATTGGTCTTAAGAGAACCTCATCCATTCAAATGTGCAACGCAGCAAGCAAGTTAACAAGTAGGCTACTGTTAGCTCACAATGGGTAGCTTCAGTGCTTAATTTGTAAATCACAAGGTACCGGAACGCAAAACACATATGACATCACATCGACGATGAGTTGGACAGAGGTCCCGGAACGCACAGAAAAACTATTATTACGCAAACGAATAAAAACGGGGAAAAATTAGATGCAATTCCCTACATTTTAACGACATTGAGTCCCATGTCAGCTCATATCCATACTTTTGTTTCTTAATACAAGACGGTTGGCAATCCAATGGCTATTTTAAACAACAGCCATAGCCTATTAAATGCTGTAATGACAACAACAACCAATATTTTTTGTTTGATCGCTAACTTTATGCTTAGTAGTTTCGTGCAGTGCATGGAAATTATGCTTTCCCCATGAGGTTAAAAGAAACCGAAGCGGTCTTCTACTAGTCTACCTATTGAAAGGACAGTGCATGGCTGTCCAATTCTTATCCTTTCCCGTAGCCTGTTCACACAAGGTTGGCATAGGCCTATTAAACGTTAAATCCACGCTTTGTTGGCGACTTTGTTGCATATAATTTGGGTAATCCGCATGTGCTGTTGCGATATGCCACTTCACTGTTTCAAGGGCTCGCGCACTGATGGTAAGCGAGCTGCGATTTTCTGGGCTCGCGCACTGATGGTAAGCGAGCGGCGATTTTCCCCGTAGACTTGGCTTTTCACACTGACTGTCTGCTCGCGCTGCGGTCCGGTTGAAAATCCCTCCGACCAATGTTTTATTTTGAGCGTGTAGGCCCTATTTGAATGAAATATCACCTTGTCTTTGCTGTTTTCGTGCTCAAATTGACTTGTAAGCAACTGTCGGGTCTTGGGAGAGAAGGAAACGCGCGCGCATACACATGCTGAGCGCTCGCCAGCCGAGGAAGATCTCATCCTCTCACCCAGGCTGTCTTTTTCGCTAGGCTACATGACTGATCAATGCACCAAACGCAGCCCAGGTGCCACTAGAAATTAGTATGTCCAAAACCTTGTGCCGACCAAAATTTGATGAAAACTTTTAAACAATGTTTGGCACAGCCAGGCTTTCCATCTCATCGCGCATATGAACAAACAACAAGAGAGGGGCAACTTCACGTAGCCTACATTTAGTCAGATAGTAGGGATGGAAATGTAGCCTAGTAGATCTATAGTTATGATTCTTAAATGTATGGGACAAGCAGTAGGCTACCAATTGTGCTTCCCCCACCAAAATAGCCACGCAAACGATGGACTTCTACTGCAATAAAGTGGGGAGGTCGCGACTTTCGTCTTGAATGTTGCTACATTTTAACTTGGCCTCCTCCATGCTTGCAGACAAGTCCCCAAAAGCACTTCAGAATAATCTCCCTTTCACTCAAACAAACACACTCTCAAACACTAGTTTTGTGAGATGGCTTTGTTTTCCATTGGAAATCCAATATGTCGAATAATTAACTTACATGCCCGTGCGTCGCGACGATCAAATATGTCGATAGTTTTTTTTTCAGTCGGTGCGCGTGCCTTCAGCTCTACCATATTGTAACGGTGCAGCCGACTGTAGGGTATTTTTAAGTTTTAAAGGTTATGAGTTGGGCGTCAGGCAGCAATAAGACTGCCTTTGGTTTAGCCTCGTTATCTTTCCAAATATGAATTAAAAAACACTGACCAACACATAAGAAATAACTTAGATCAACACAACGAACATCTTTTCTCATTTTTTCAGTAGTGCACTTTTGCAAACCCTTGTTTGCAGACTTGCGCGCTCGGTCTCAATTTGGAACAGCGCACATCAGTGTCTGGCTTTAGCATTCAGAAATGGTGGTCTTCTCTGCGTGCACACTTCATGGTTCCTTCTCGCTTGCTCACTCGGCTTAGTGGTTGTTGCGATCCTGACAGTCTCAACCCCAATTTAGGCCTATAGGCTGCTCGGTGAGATGGGAAATGTAGCGAACATGGGATAATGCTACGCTCTCACTACAATATATAGCCTCTATAGGCTATATTTTTTTTATTCATTCACGAGAGGTTCCGGATCAGCCATAATAAGTCCCGGAACACAGGGGGGTCAAAATTACGAGGTGGGGGATCCTGTTCCGGCATGATCCGGCTCAAATTAAGCACTGGGTAGCTTATTAAGCAAGGCATCAGATGTAGCAAACAAGCTAACAAACGCCATAAGCTTAAATTGCCATACGCTGCCTTGCAAAGCTTGCTTGCAAGTATATATGTATATATAACAGTCCAGGCTTATATAGAGGTGCAAGGGTACCATGTGACCAGAGTGATCAGACATTTGGCAATAATTGAATAGTATATTTCTGTCATTACTGTATGTAGATTACAGTAAAGAGTGGGCAGCAGAAACTCCAGATTTTTGCAGTTATTTTAAAATTATTTTATAGTGAAAGGCCGTAAACCAAGGCATTCAACAGTATATTTCTACAGATTACGCTAAATATTATGTAATCATATAGATTACGGTAAAGAGTTGGCAGCAGAGACTCCAGATACTTGCCATTATTGTTTAATGATTTTATGGTGAAAGGCCGTGACACAAGACATTCACCAAAACTCTTTTGAGTGCTGAAATTTCACAACTGGTGTTGTATAACAATATACTGTTGAGGTGGTCTTAACAAGTCTATAGTTCAAGTATAGCACCTTTTTTCTTGATTACCCTTAGCTTGTTTTTTTTTTTTTTTAGCATATCTCACAATGTCCTTTTGCACACCAGATGTTTCATCTGGAAAGTTGTTTTCACTAGTTCGACTGTTGCGTTAACTGTTATGAACATGCACTTTTTGGAGTGACTATGTGTCAAAGCAGTCACAAATAAATGTAAATTAAATTCTTCTCATTAATTCTGAATCTGTCAGGTATCTCATAAGGGCTTTCATGCTTCCCCCCATTCCCTCTTCAGAATGTTATGGATGTCTCCTTGTTCTAGCCCTATTTTCGTTGTATTTGCTACCACTGAAAAGAATGAAAGAAAGAGTGAAAGAAACACTTTCATTCCACATCTTCCAAAAAATACTGGAGTGTACTGTCATACAGCGTTTTAAGGCCTCTGTCCAAATGTATAAGTTAAAATTCCCATAATGCACTTCTTAGTACGGTATTGACCTGTTTAACATGGAAACAGTAGTGTACTTTTGGAAATTGTCCGTAAATTTACAGCAATTTGTTGCAGTGTATGAAATACTTCAAAAGGAAAGAAAGTTTACTATAGGCTTGGTTGACTTTATGCTAGTTTATTCAGAGTGAACAACGTGTTTCGCCTCTGTGCGTCATCAGGTTTGCTCAGGCGTAAACGAGCATAAAGTCTGCTGGGGTAGTTAATGGTAAATGTGTAAAACCATTTCCTCACTGTGGAGCTGTGTGTGTGCGTGTGTGTCCGTGTGTGCGTGCGTGTGTGCGTGCGTGTGTGTGTGTGCGTGTGTGTCCGTGTGTGTGTGTGTGTGTGTGTGTGTGTGTGTGTTTGGATGTGTGTGTGTGTGTGTGTGTGTGTGTGTGTGTGTGTGTGTGTGTGTGTGTGTGTGTGTGTGTGTGTGTGTGTGTGTGTGTGTTTGTTTTACTGTACATGTGGGGACCAAAAAAACAAACAAACACATTTTCTTCTGACAAAAGTGACAGAATTCTACTAGGGGTCGACCGATACAGGTTTTTTAATGGCCGATGCGATACCGATATTTTTTCCATCACCCTTGGCCGATACCCGATTTCCGATACCCGATACGCCAATGCCGATATGGTTAAAAAGTGTTAAAAATGACAAAAATCAGTACTGTATCATTTTTTTTAAAAAAACAAAATCCTATCCCATCACCTTTTCATCACACCATAACATGAATAACAGGAAAATAACTGTCATGTACAAAGCACACTGAGCAACTAGTTTTTCAAGTTTTTCATCATAAAAAGGTATACATAAGGCATTAAAAATTCAAAGGACTGTGGCTCGACAGTGGTACAATAGCATAGAGCTTGACTGTAAATTTGAAAAATGTTGGGGATGACCCCAAAATTATTATGGGTTTAAATATTTATGCCTATTTTTTCACCTGTATAGCTGTACTTTGATTTACTAGGGCCTTTCACAAAATAAATCAAATCAACTAAATAACAAACAAAAGCCCAAAATAACAAACCAAAGAAATGGAAACAACACACATAGACAAGTAAAACCATGTTCTTATTTTCATATTATAAAATACATTGCAAAGAATCCCACCAGTAAAAACACCCCTGTTCAAAATGGTTTGGTCCGCCAAACGGCGGACACCCCTCTATTTTACACAGATTGGAACATTCACTTGTTGCTGAACGAGGAAGTGGCAGCATGCCGGTGACCTGGGCTGAATCTCAAATGGTGCTCTTGTGCACTTCAGTGTTCATGTTTCAGTGCGTCTGCCGTATTAGTTACGCACTGAAACATAGTGCCCGAAGTGCACAAGTGCGCCATTTGAGATCCAACCCTGGTCAGTTAAATCACAGTGGGTTTACATACAGTGTTGAATCTCGCCCTCCAACCCGTGCCTGCAGTTCACCTACACTGAAAGAAAAGTTATTTCAGATATACATGATAATATCATGGACATCGGTTGCACATGTTATTTTCATGTTTCCTAAAAATAATGTATTCATGTCATTCAAACATGATATTGGCGTATAGAACAAACATGATATTTTCATGTTAATATTTTATGTATTATTTCAGTTCTTATTACATGTATAATACATGTTTCTGCTTTGCAACAAACATGTTTTTTTCATGTTTCATTTACATGATAATATCATGGACATCGGTTGCACATGTTATTATCCTGTTTCCTGAAAATAATGTTTTCATGTCATTTGAACATGATATCAGTTTACAGTGTATGACGGTATATGAATGTCTGATAAGTAGCAATATATATGGCACATAAAAACATGATTTTATAAAATATATAAAACATTTACATAAAAACACAATTTCTGTGCTAACTTTACACAGAAATTGTTTTGATGTAAATATTTTATTTTATGTATAAAACCATGTTTTTATGTCCTATATATATTGCTACTTGATCAGACGCTCATATACGGTCATACACTGTAAACAGATATATCATGTTTATTGTTATATATTGCTACTTGGTCAACCAATATTTACATGCTTTTATACTTGAGAATGAAGAGACTTAAACTGACTTAAAACTGCAGTTTTTTTATTATGATTATTTCATCAAATACACTTTCCAACGGTACTCAACAGCTTAACTCATTCAGTTAAAAGTGACCGACACCCCCAATATGCCAAGTCATTTTGGAGAGAGAGAGAGAGAGAGAGCGAGCATTAAATGCACACACAAAACTACATCCAAGAAGATAAAAGGCACCTTCATTTCAAAACATTCATTATGATTGTACCAAAACATACAAGCACTTGCCAACAGCTTTGAGAGAACAAAAGGAAATTTCAATGGGGAGCTGCATAGATAGATAGATAGATAGATAGATAGATAGATAGATAGATAGATAGATAGATAGATAGATAGATAGATAGATAGACACAAATTCTGTAGACAATAGTAAAGTTTTAGTTCAGGGACATAACTTTAGGCTACTTCACAATGAAAACTCCAATGTATTTCCAATTCATTTTGAACAGCCAGATCATGAAAGACCCTTCAGGTACATTACGTAGACACATGTTGAAAATGAACTCTTGGCAAAGTATCTAAAAAGCAATGACCTCCTAAATGCACACAAATTCTGTAGACCTTAGTCAAATTTTAGTCCAGGGACATGACTTCAAGCTATTTGACAGTGAGACCCAATATGCAAATTGAACTTTTCCAACAGAACACTTCATTTCTGTCATTCATTTCGTTCGGGCTTGCTCTGCTCTCTCAGTCTCTTCCAGTATGATTGTGTGTGTGTGTTTTGAATGCTTGCTCTGAGCTGAGGCTCAGTCTCTTCCAGTACGAGTGTGTGTGTGTGTGTGTTTTGAATGCTTGCTCTGAGCTGAGGCTCAGTCTCTTCCAGTACGAGTGTGTGTGTGTGTGTGTGTTTTGAATGCTTGCTCCGAGGCTCAGTCTCTTCCAGTACGAGTGTGTGTGTGTGTGTGTGTGTGTGTGTGCGCGTGTGTGTTTTGAATGCTTGCTCCGAGGCTCAGTCTCTTCCAGTACGAGTGTGTGTGTGTGTGTGTGTGTGTGTGTGTGTGTGTGTGTGTGTGTGTGTTTTGAATGCTTGCTCCGAGGCTCAGTCTCTTCCAGTACGATTGTGTGTGTGTGTGTGTGTGTGTGTGTGTGTGTGTGTGTGTGTGTGTGTGTGTGTGTGTGTGTGTGTGTGTGTTGTGAAAGAGTTGTTTTTTCAGTACCTGAACCTTTTTGGACAGCATGGTGCCTTCCACCTCCATGATAAATTTCTGCAGGACTTCAAAAGTGCGCTTGAGGCCGTCGGGGTAGTTCAGATTTAGGGCGTAAATCAATCCAAACAACAACGCGACAGCCAATGGCACATTATCCACATCCTGCAACACCTGCTGGCCTTCCAAAATGATGCCAATGTCATCTGCTTTGCTGGTGGCATCTGCTTTGACGATGTAGATCCCTACAGTCGTTTCCTCCATTCCCTCTTGCACTTGGATTTCGTCTTGTGCCTGCAGAGGGAACAGTCAAACGAAAAAGATGATAAAACAAAAGAACAGTTGTTCAGTTGGAGTTTGTTGGGAAAATGGGTTAGTGTTTGGAGTTGGTGGTTTATAGAAGGAACTCCCAACATCCCTTTCATGGAAAACTCTACTTCTACGCCGTACCCTGTTTTTGGGCAAAAGGGAACGTAACCCCTGCGGATGGGGTAGGCTGCAGGCCTGCTCACTTTTTGCTGAAAGTACTCAACTACCATAACATTGCAATGACAGTAGCGAGAGCCATAAGTAACAGATTCAGACATAACCATTACAATTTCAGCGACAGTAAGGTTAAAACATAGGCTCTGCGCTATGGAGGTTAGAGAGAGAGAGGGCACAGAGAGAGACAGTGTGGCAGAAGAGAGACAGAAATAGTGAAGTGTGAGAGAGGGGAGAGAGAGTGAAAGAGCGAGAGAGAGGACAGAAAGACAGAGAAAGGGGAAAAAGACTGAGACGGAGAAGGGGCACAGAGAACATCATCACCTTGCGACATGCACAGCACACTGCTTGTACTCACCACAAACGCGCGAAGTAGACATTTGGGGTCTTCATTGAGGTACACACACAACGCCTTCAGGATGCATTCACGTCCTCCATCAACATCATCATCCTGCATCAAGGAAGGATAAATTATTTTATGGAATTTGAACAAAGAACACACACAATGCCTTCAGGATGCATTCACGTCCTCCATCAATGTCATCATCATCCTGCATGATGGAAGGATAAATTATTTTATGGAATTTTAACAAGGAACACATACAATGCCTTCAGGATGCATTCACATCCCCCATCAACATCATCATCCTGCATCAAGGAAGGATAAATTATTATTTCATGGAATTCTATGTCAACACTAATCAGCACTATCCCAAAATTCACAAATTCTCTTACCTCAGTCATGCAAGCCAAAATGTTCTCTAGGCGTTTGTCAATCTGTCCTCCTCTGTTTTTGAACAGCTTCAGCAGCTTGTCAGACAATATGTCTAGCTGGGACAGGAATCTCGACTGCAAGGGCATTGTAGTTATTCTCTTGAATTCAGCATTTATCTGAAGACACAAAAGAGACAAATCACATACAACTTATAATGCCAAACTCTATGCTAACTTCATATAGGACAGTGGTTCTCAAGCTTTTTTTGAACAAACGCCCCCTTGACCTCATCATAAGCCTGACAACACCCCCCTTAGTATTAAAAAAGAATGCCCCCCTATAGCAACTAAGCACCTCTCCCTATCGGCTGTATCCTTCCCACCGCCCCCCTAGAGCTCCCTACCGCCCCCGTTGAGAAACACTAATATAGGGCATACCTCGTCTACTTCAAAAAGCGCAAGAGAGCGCGAGCGAGAGCGCGAGAGAGAGAGAGAAAGAAAGAAAGAAAGAAAGAATGAGAGAGAGAGAGAGAGAGAGAGAGAGAGAGAGAGAGAGAGAGAGAGAGAGAGAGAGAGAGAGAGAGAGAGAGAGAGAGAGAGCGCAAGAGAGAGAGAGCAAGAGAGAGAGATAAAAACAGTGAGTCAAGTCTCTGTTTTTGACCAACTGTTGCATGCGCACAGTGATGCAAAATTAAAGCATTCCATGTCTTAAATGTGCATGGACATTCTGAAAACATGCATGAATACCTTGCAGGGCGACCAAAGTCCCGAGTTTGCGCTTCTAATGGGTCAGCAAATCGCCTTGCTGTCAGCAAAATGCCTTGTTGGAACGACTATGAGCGCCCCTTACAACGCCACATTCACCTGAGAGAGAGAGAGAGAGAGAGAGAGAGAGAGAGAGAGAGAGAGAGAGAGAGAGAGAGAGAGACACACAGAGAGAGACACAGACAGAGAGAGAGATGAAAACAGTCAAATCTTTGTTTCTGACCAACTGTTGCATGCACTGTGATGCAAAATTAAAGCATTCCATGTCTTAAATGTGCATGGACATTCTGAAAACATGCATGAATACCTTGCAGGGCAACGGAAGTCCTGAGTTTGCGCTTATAATGGGTCAGCAAATCGTGTCTTGTTGGAACGACTATGAGCGCCCCTTACGCCACATTCACCTGAGAGAGAGAGAGAGAGAGAGAGAGAGAGAGAGAGAGAGAGAGAGAGAGAGAGAGCGCAACAGTCAAGTTTTTCCGTTTTTTGATTTTTTTCACCAACTGTTTCATGCACTGTGATGCAAAATTAAAGCATTCCATGTGTTAAATGTGCATGGACATTCTGAAAATGTGCATGAATACCTTGCAGTGCAAGCAAAGTCCCATGTCTGCACTTATAATGGGTCTGCAAGTCGTGCGTGCCTGGTTGGAACTACTACCGACTGACTACCCCTTACACCGCCCAATTCACCTGAGAGAGAGAGAGAGAGAGAGAGAGAGAGAGAGAGAGAGAGAGAGAGAGAACAACAGTCAAGTTTTTCCGTTTTTTGAATTTTTTCACCAACTGTTTCATGCACCGTGAGGCAAAATTAAAGCATTCCATGTCTTAAATGTGCATGGACATTCTGAAAACATGCATGAATACCTTGCAGGGCGACCAAAGTCCCGAGTTTGCGCTTATAATGGGTCAGCAAATCGTGCCTTGTTGGAACGACTATGAGCGCCCCTTACAACGCCACATTCACCTGAGAGAGAGAGAGACAGAGACAGACAGAGAGAGAGGGAGATACAGACAGACAGACAGAGACAGATGAAAACAGTCAAATCTTTTTTTTTCTGATCAACTGTTGCATGCACTGTGATGCAAAATTAAAGCATTCCATGTCTTAAATGTGCATGGACATTCTGAAAACATGCATGAATACCTTGCAGGGCGACCGAAGTCCTGAGTTTGCGCTTATAATGGGTCAGCAAATCCTGTCTTGTTGGAACGACTATGAGCGCCCCTTACAACGCCACATTCACCTGAGAGAGAGAGAGAGAGAGAGAGAGAGACGAAAACAGTCAAATCTTTTTTTGACCAACTGTTGCATGCGCACAGTGATGCAAAATTAAAGCATTACATGTGTTAAATGTGCATGGAACATTCTGAAAATGTGCATGAATACCATCTACTTGCTGCACCCCAGTACCATAATCAAGCAAGACTAACTTACCAAGCAAGACCAAGTTTAGTACATTCACACCATACATAAAAAATAACTGAAAGATAATGACATTAAGTAATGTGCATTTAGCTGCTACAAGACAGAACTACCGTTATGACATGCATGTCCTTGGCAATTACGCGCCATTTAGCTAGCCATGCTAACACTGGTGAACGTTAATTTTAGCCAGCCTTCGCTGCTAACACTGTATTACACAATATGGGGCACTGAACCTAATGTTCCCTCGAACTCAACATTTCGGAAAAAATTGTAACTTTACCTTGCAAATAAGTATTTCACTCGTCTTTTAATCTCCGAAGAGAAAAAAGTTCTTCACCATGCTAACAGACATAACTACCGTAAAGACTTGTACCGGTATGTCCTTGGCAATGATGAGCCAGTTACATTGAGTCTCAATGGCCAGTTAGCTAGCCACGCTAACACTGGTGAACGTTATTTTTTAGCCAGCCTTCCTACTGACACCGTGTTACACAATATGGGGCACTGAACCTAATGTTCCATCGAACTCAACTCAAACTCAACATTTCGGAAAGATATTAGTAATTTTACCTTGCCAATAAATCCTTCCATCGTCAAATAATCTCCGAAGTGTAAACGTTGTTCCCTCCACAGCCGATTCAGTAGTTCCTCTTGTCGAGGCAGATGAGAAAGGAAAAATGGTGGGTGTGCACTCACGGGATAAGTATGCTTAGAATCATCTTTTTTCTTCCAACTGTCAACATTCTTCCCACAAATGATCTCTTGTACAAGCAGGAGAGAAACAGTGGATCTACTTCTCCTGATTGCCGACCATAGCTGAAGCTGAGGCAAAAGCCTTGCGTCACCGCTAGGGCAGGGCCCGGGCAGCATCTCAACCTCGTTTGAGTTTTTAATCACGTGTTTAGAATCAGATTGGGCGGAGATTTAAAAAAAACCTAACAATTTCATGTTTTCTCAGCATGAATTTATCTAACAAATTGTTCACCGTCCTGAATATAATAGTTCTACATGATTTATACATGTTTGGAGAAGGAACATGAAACAATCATTTTCAATATACTAAATAATTACTTAAACATTCAACAACCCCTGATTTCCATTCTTTTCAGTGTAGGGAGCGCTGTCGAGACAGCAGAGCTCATAAGGCTGGCGCTAATAACTGACAATTGTGCTCGCTGTCGGCTGAAACTTGACAATATTACTGTAAGTTCTGAGAAACCAATGTGGATTTCAATGAAATGTACAATAACCTGGGAGTTATGTCTTTCTGATTTCCTACAGCTTTGGCATTTATGAGTCAGGCTCCGCTAGCATCTTGCTAACAAAATTGCTTTACGGCCGTCGTGATCACAGCAATGCAGCCGGCCGACCAATCCAAACGCAGTGTGTGAAGCCACTCGTGACGTCATATTGACAATAAAGACGTATTTTACAAAGCTCCAGCGAGTTTAAACATTCAAACTAAGTGCTGTTTGAAAGGATAATCTATTCTGCCTTTTGGAAAAATAAAATGAAACGCTACCAATTCTCTCCCAAAGCAATGGCAGCATCTGTGGATGAGCTCCATGGACCCCATTCATTCTAACAACTTCTGCGCTCCTTGGCGCTCCTCTGCGCTGTCTGGATGGCGCCACTTAGTGGACAGTACCACCCGGAAAAAGTCGCAAGATTACTCTCTCGTACTACCCATAAACACTCTCTGGTTAAATGTTACAGAAATGTTTTACACAGTATTTCTAACCAAATAAACTTCTATGAATTGAAATAGCCAGTTTGCAAGTGATGTTTGTTACTCATTGGAGATCGCTAAACAGATGGAAGTTGATAAATGAATGACGCTACGAAATGCGTCTTTTGAAACGCGGTGGAAATTTACACTGAAACATGCCGGAAGGCACTTGTTACAACGCTAAAGAAAGTTATGGCAAAAGGGGGTGATATATGACCGAACAATGAACCAGGGATATAAAAACAGTAGTTTACCCTCTTTGGAAGAGCTGGTTGGTTAAATGCTACAGAAATGGTTTACAATATTTTAATTTAGCCAGTTTGCAAGTGGTGTTTGCTACCTATTAGATGTCGCTAAAACAGATTGAAGTTGATAAATGAATGACGGTATGAAATGCGCGTTTTGAAATTAGACACTGAAACATATGCCGGTAGGCAGTTACAACGGTAGGTAAAAGATGGCAAATGGTGGTGATTATTGACTGGACAATGAACCAGGGAATTAAAATCAGTACAGAAAATGGATAGAGCTGAAACATTCTCCCTTTAGGCCTATTACATGTGTAACGGAGGCTAACTAGCACAGAGTTGGCGTGGAACGTTGGTAAACCTCCCTCCGATAGCCTCATACAGTCTCGTGCCGTTGGGCCGAGAGACTAGTCTCTTGGCCCAGCGGTATCGTACTGTGTCTCCCATTGCCGAATCGTTGTAGTTGACGAGGTCGCACGTTCGATCCCCGAGGGGGGTGAACAGGTGCAAGATGACCTCCGTCACACATGCACATGCCATGTCATTCAGTGTCCACATTAAAATATTATGTGTCTGAAAGTCTAAAACTTTGTAGCAGCCTGCAAGGCTGTTTACTTTACTCAATGAGAGGGGGAGGGGTGACGCAGCATCGTGCATTGCGGTTCTGCCAGCAACACAGAGCTGCCCGTCTGTAGTCAAAATCTTGGGGTGGGCGTATCGGCCAAAACCGCCTGCTTATCGGCCGATACCGATACACTTAATAAACGCAAATATCGGCCCGATATATCGGCCGGCCGATATATCGGTCGACCCTTAATTTCTACTTCCATGTAGGCCTAATGCTGACAGTTATAGTTCAGGTTTGGTCTGTGCACAGTTTAGTACTCTTTTGTTTGCCAAAGATGTCTGTGTGTGTGTGTGTGTGTGTGTGTGTGTGTGTGTGTGTGTGTGTGTGTGTGTGTGTGTGTGTGTGTGTGTGTGTGTGTGTGTGTGTGAGACAGAGAGAGACAGAGAGAGACAGCGACAGAGAATGTGTGTGTTTGTGTGTGCATACACATTCACTTAGACCTGAAATCAAGGACGTCCACACATAGTAGTGATTGTGAATACAGTATGACAACAGGATAGATTCAGTAAGTCTGCATGCTG
>NC_085872.1:41395423-41440423 GCF_034702125.1 Engraulis encrasicolus | reverse complement strand
CGCATCTGGCCCCAGGGCCGCCATTTGAATAGCCCTGCCCTACGTTCACCACAAGTTATGGTCAAGCTCAGCAAGAAAACAAAAGAATACATATTAGATTACATATTATATTATTTTTTATGTAGGCTACTACAACGGAGAGACTAACAAAGTCCCATCTCCATTCATTGTCATTCCTCCCAATGGCCGGTGGTAAGCAAAGTCAATTCTGCCAAAATTAAGCAATGAATATTCTGATTCCATAATGTATTAGACAATTCCAGAGTTCTTTGGGGCCAATTTCACCACCTTTTTGTTTAGCCCATGAGGTGACACATTGCACATGGAGGTAATGCAGACATTTTTTTTTAGATGAGCACTATACATTCTCACAAGGGTACCACAAGGATGATGATATTGAACAGCGACATTCTCTACAGGCATCTACACCATTAAGAAACATGTGCAAGGAACTATTGCTCAACATTAAACTTGTACACAAATCTGAAAACACACCAATCAGCATGGTAAGAAATTTGGTCGCCCAGAGACCATACGTCATTTTAAAAGCTGGCGTGGTATAATGGATGCTTATACCTTTAAGCCACAGTAGTCTGCCGGTGTTGTCAGGTGACCGGTGGGCACCAACTGCCAGTCTTTTGGAGCCTTTTCAAAAGCAATGCACCGACTACTCTGTGGCTGGTGGCAGATTTAGTCCTAAGTGAGAGCCCTCCGTCTTTTTTTTCCCTACGTCTATTTATTTCCTTGTTCGTTGATTCTGTGCACACCCCCCATTGGGCCAGCCCAGTGTCTGGATCTCCATCCTGTGTAGCTCCTGTTTGCAGTGCCATGGTAAGGTGACAGACATAGGGCACCAGATTGTGACTATGTAATATTCTCTTTCAATGACGTGGTTATCCTTTCTATGCATGACTTTTGTTTTCACTACATGTGCTTGCTGTGCTTGCTGTGCTTGTCTGTGTTGAAGTGCGTTAATTGTAGCATAATCAAAGCAACTGTAGAAGTCGAGGAAAATCACAGGTTTAATGAATTTTCTTTGGCTGAAATCTTACAATGGTGATGACAGACTGCAGCTACTATGCGAAACCAAGCTATGGTCAGTGCCGATATATTCTGACAATACGCATGAACGGCATGACGTTTTCCATGTGTGCTATGCCTTTTTTGGGAGGCAAGCGATATTCAGACCATACCACTATTCAAACATATCGCTATTCCTTCATCATCAACATACCGTAGGGTTAGGGTCATGGCAGGGTCAGAGTTAAGGTTTGGGTAACTGCATGCACTCTCCCTAAAAACCTGAGCAACAAACCACACAAACCACAGATTTGGCAGTTTTCTGTGGGAAATGTGTCGGTATTCAGACAATAGACATCAATGTCTGAATAGCAGCATGTCTGAATAGTGCCATGTAGCACCCTTTTTAAGGGGAAAACATTGGGGGGAAATCCAATGCAAGTCAATTGGTGGTGTTGGGAAAGAGTTAATGAAAGACAAGGACCTGTAGACTAGCATTGTTCACGTGCAACATGCTGAAAATGTGTTGTGTTGCCGGCTGTTCAAATAATATAGCCAAACAGCCGTGGCTGACAGAGGGTAGCCGATGTAGCATGCAAGTTAATGAGACATTCGGCTTGCTTCCCCCCACAAAGGGGCGTAACGTACATTCTCAAGCAAAAGTACCCGGATGGCCATTCATGCATATGGCTGGATCAATAAGAAAACACTTTCACCCACTTATTTAAGTCTCCGGATTGTGGGGACTCGGGAGACCCTCAATTTGACCTGGGGCTGGTGTATCCCATTTACATTAACCAACCCTGATTAATGTCCACTCTGCTGCACTGCCACCATGGCAATGATGGATAAATGCTCATTTGCAACTATGCTTCAAATAAATTCTTAATTATGTATTTAAATTAAATAATATGCACAAGCTACTTAATGTTTAGGCCTATGTTGCCCTTTCAATTTCCATTTCCAACATTTTGTACAGCATTTTATTGCATATTCTGCTTATTCTCAAGAAACTGCCCAGCAGCCGAATTGTCAGGCCACACTGACAGGCACAACCCCACAATGAAGCATGTTCACCTGTTTGGTGGCCCTGACCTTGACTTTTTGGGGGTCATAGGTCAAAGGGTCACCCATAACACCCACCATGTGGTCGTTGGGGATATTACATCTGAACTGTATTACGTTGACCAGGTTACTGTGTTGGCCAGGAGGTTGCGATTAGCAACCTCAGGGATTCAGTGCAGTTAAATGAATAAATTATGATATACAGTTGCTCAGGAGGGAAGTACATAACAGCCCGGAAGCATTTATGGCTACAACCAATCTCAACCCATCACAAACTGGGCAGTTCTGTACCTTATTATTGGCAGAAGAAGTTTCATCCAAACTCAAATACAGCACATAAAATAAAAACTGGATACATCCATCCATACCATATCGCTCTGTTATACCTTTTATCATTTTGTGTTTGTGTGCGTGTGCGTGTGTTACTTTCAATATAAGAAAAGCATTTTACATAGGAAAAAACATGAAGTATCAGCCCATTTTCCAGATTCTTGTTTGTTTTTGAGGGAAGTTTTTTTGTACAGCTACTGAGAGGTAAGCCTCCTCTGACCTATTTATTATCATGATTCTGCATCTGTTTGTGCTTCTTTGAAGATGAACACCACTCTGGTCTTCTCTGATGAAGCAGAATCTTGTCATATGTGTGCTGTTATAAATGTCTTGCAAAACAAGTAGGAAGTTACATTATGTTAATGGACATTTTAAAAATACATGACTTGGTATCTTTTTATACCTCTCTGCAAGGGGGAGGTGGGATGACGAACTGTGGGGGGACGTCTTTGGGTTCATTTCATAAGGACTTCACCTGGATTGCCTTGGAGCCAGAATGCTAGCTGTTCAGTTTCAGACTCATTAAAATTTAGCTTCCACATGGTAATTATTAGGGGCTCCATGGATTCCAGAAGCACTCTAATCCACTGACTGCATACTACCTGCACATTACATCCACTCTCTGTTCGCGCGCGCGCGCGCGTGTGTGTGTGTGTGTGTGTGTGTGTGTGTGTGTGTGTGTGTGTGTGTGTGTGTGAGAGAGAGAATTATACTGTGGTTCATAGTATGCACTGTGGTAAAAAAAAAAAGTCACGTCTATCCTTGAGTGTTTCCTTTTTCTCTCTTTTTATTTAAAAGATTAATGAGATGTGTTTGGAAAATTGAACTTGTGATTGAGATTTTCATTGAAAAACCCAATAGACATCTTTTCATCTTTTCACAATTGTTGTGCCACAAAAATATATTAAGATTAATTTAGAGTTCCTTTTTAGTTGTAAAGAACATTGTTTTTGAGATTGCTATGATCCGTTTGGAACCTAATCAGTTTTAAGATCTGTTTTTTTCTTGATTGCTTTGTTTTGCTGTTTGTTTGTTTTCTGCTTCTTCTTTTCACTGTGTTGTGATGTTTTTATTTGTGATATGGATGGATCCCCTTGGGTCTGGAATAAAGAACTGAACTGGATTGAATTGAATTGAATTGAACATTGGTTTTACATTTAGAAACATAATAATGTTCAATCATGAAAGTGGTGTGAGATTTTTAGTTGTTTATTTCCAGAATTCATGCTGCCCATTCACTAATGTTATCTTTTTCATGAATACTTACCACCACCATCAAATTCTAAGTATTCATTATGACTGAGAAAAAAAAACACTTTTCATACATGAAAAGGGGATCTTCTCCATGGTCCGCCATTTTGAATTTCCAAAAATAGCCATTTTCAGCTGCAAAGATGACTCTACTTGGACCATACTAGGAAATATGTGTTTATTACTTAGTAAACGTTCATGTAAAGATCAAATTTGGCAATAGGCAGCCCAGTTTCAATGGACAGCATAGTTGCAGTATCCTTTTTGTCCATTTCCTGCACAGTGTCCCTTTACGTAAAGGAGGCAACATTTGACATGACCCAAGAGAGCATAGGCTCCTGAAGTGAATTTTAAAGCGTTCCAAAGAACCACACGTATTCAGTGGTAATGAAATGTTTCAAAAGCAAGAGAATGAGAAATCAACTAGAAATGCACTCAGAGAGGGCAGACCTCCACCAAGGAAACTGAAATGTCAAAATTTGTCCTATCCCGCAATGGTGAAGAATCTTAATTAAAATTCCTGGCTCCGGACGCGGTTTACTAGGCTAAAAGGGCCATGGCGATGGCAGCACTGTAAGCATACTGCAGCTAATCCCCGACCAGCAATGTAGTGAATTCAGCGCCCTACACCAGCTCCAATGGACCCCAGCATCACCACCACAACATGATCTCCAAAAATTCCGTGCTCCTGGACACGGATGTTAAGGACACAAAATCCGTGTCCAGGAGCACGGATTTTGCCAAAATTCCGTGCTCCTGGACACGGAATTGTTTTCCGTGCTCCTGGACACGGAATTGTTTGAAGTGCTTTCTATAGGCTATTTCCACAGTCTTGTGTTTTCTCAGGATTTTTCTAATTTCAAATATTTTGTCTAAAAAAAAACGTTTCTTACTGACAGGTTAAGGTTAGGGGTTGTTTTGGTCTGGGCACAGCTAGTTTTCTTTCATTCATTATATGAGTTTGATAGCCTAGCAACCAACTGGAAAAGGTAAGCCTATTTCTCAAAAATATGTCTTTAATGACAGGTTAGGGAATGTTTTGGTCAGGGCACAACTTAAATTGCTATAGCATTATTTTGTTTAGGATTAGCATTTGGTATGTATTTTCTAATGATAGAGTTAACACAGTGCTGTGGTAATAGCCTATAGAAAGCACTTCCTTGTGCCCATCACGGAAAACTAGTCCGTGTCCAGGAGCACGGAAAACAATTCCGTGTCCAGGAGCACGGAATTTTGGCAAAATCCGTGCTCCTGGACACGGATTTCGTGTCCTTAACATCCGTGTCCAGTAGCACGGAATTTTTGGAGATCAGGCTGACCACCACCACCACCACCACAACTACCACCACTTATAGCGCGTTCAGGCCGACTGAGAACCGTGCTGGAGCCCGTTCCCTCACCTAATGGCGAACCGGTCGTCGTGTTCACGCTACAGATATTTGCGTTCAAGAACCGGAAAGTTGGTTCGCAATGCGAACCGCAGAATATTACGTTTTTCTCTGCGAACCGTGACGACAGCGTGGCCGTCAGCAGGTTCATCCGGGTAATACAGTCACGTGCGGAAAAAGTTCAGAGCCCGGTATGAACACGGGCGGTTCGCAGACAAGCACTTTAGTGCTGAACGTAACTGGTGTAGGCACCGATACCGGCTCTGTTCTGGTCCGCCTGAAAACCCTGTTAGTTGTCAGTCCCCACATATATGGGTCCCCTGTGAGTCAGTCCCACATTACCTACCCCATGACAGCACTCCTGTCCCCGACTGAGGTGAGGGGAACAAAGCCGCCCGCAGCGCCCTATACCTGCTGACTGACGCACACTGGAAGAGCTGCTTCCACGGCATAATGGGCCATCCCATGGTGAAGTCTAAAGCTAGATTTATGCTTCGCTCGCATAGAATCTGCGTCCGTCCGTTTTCTGTCTATGCGAGTCCACGCCCCCCTCTCAGAGGCTCTGCGCCCGTCGTCTAGCGCCTCGAAAAAATTCTAACTATCCGTCGGACGGACGCGGAGTACGCAGACAAAAAGGCACTATGATTGGTCGTCTCGCTACTTCCTTGTTCTGTTCTTGTGGCAGCGCAATGCCAGTAGTTTGCGAGAGCAGAGCTGTATTCTGTTAAAAACTTTATTAATGCCTTGTGTGTAAATGTGTGTAAATACACGAAGCTACAAGCTAAGTAACAAACAATGCATCAGTTGAACACTCGTGGCACAATGCCTGCGGTTTACCGTTCCTCCACCGAATGTAAACACACATCGGCAGAATCAACTGTCTTTACATGCTTGCATTTTCTGCTCGTGAAAACAGACTGGGTATGTCAAATAATGATACCACTGCATTGCCTTTGCAATTTGTGTGAAAATACCTAGCTAACCGGGATAGAAAGCAACATTGCTTAATAATGACCGCAGTGCTTAGCCTACAATGTAGTGAAAGTAGCCTAATCGCGCGATTTCAAATGTGGCTCGCGACGAGACCTCGGACCTCGCAGAGCTCGCAGATGCATGAATACAATGTTGGTTCGTGGCCACTCCCACGCGACTTTTCACGCTCGCAGTTGCTGAAGTCTAATCTGACCTTTAGGGGCTGGGCAGGGTAGCTATTAGCCACCGCCTCCTGTAAGATCCAGCAGTGCTCAAAGCCTCCACCTCCACCCTGTCACTTGACTTGCTCCAGATAAATGTGTCTTGGGCACTTTTCAGCCACTTTGAGATGATGTCACTATACCATACTCCATTCCACACATACACACACATACACACACGCACACACCAAGACACACCCAGACAGACACACACACGCACACGCACACACATGTACAGGCACACTCACACGCACACACGCACACGCACACACGTCCAGTCGTCCTTAAGTCCACGAAAAAGTAGGACGGCCCATTGGTGGATGGCCTCGGAATAGGGATGAGGGTGCCGTCGATCACAGCAGTCACCCAGGGGGGGGTAAGGGGGGTGCATTAGCGAAGGCTTGCAGGCCTTGGCTGACTCCTCCAGTGTCCTCATGTGTGGTGGGAAAGGTCATCTCCACAGCATGCCGTAACAGCACCTGGGTCATTGGCTGTCGCAGCGCCTCTGATGGATGTCTCTCTCTGACCCAGTCCATCTCTCAACACCTCGAGAAAACCTGCCCCCAGGCATAGCAGCACAGAGCAGAGCAGCAGCCAAAACCTGCGCGGTCGGGGTCGAGGCAAACTTGTGCCTAATGGGCCTGCACCAAATGGGCCGGACGAGATCAATTAGGTATTGCGTGTTGGCTCTTGAATAAAACAAGAAATGGATTATATCCGTACGCACCTCAGAGAAAATCAGTGGCGTTGTCTACGTAGAACGCAGGTATACGCATACCCACCTCAAAATTTCAGGGATTTCTGTATACCCACCTAAAATTGATTGATCCATTATTTAGAATAGCATAAATATATTCAGTATACCCACCTCAAAAAATGCTAAAATATACAGTATAGGCCTACCCACCATAAAAAAGTAGACTACACCACTGTAGAAAATCAACTGTTTTGAAGGTAGCTTGCCTAAAAGCGTTCACATGCAAAATGCTTTATTGCTGGGAAATACTGCAGATATGTGAAAATCAAAAAAGGGTGGTCTGTTCCTTTAACATGTTGCAACGTTGTAAACAACGCAGGGATAATGGCCCACTGAAATAGCCTGTTTTAATTGGTGGGCATATGCACGACATGTAATTGTAATTGACAGCCACTACGGCGTAGCGCTAATGAGTGGGATGGTTCAGACAGGTTCCTAATACTGGCACATCGTGCGTGTGTAAAGCACCTCAGACAGCTGGGCACATGGGACATTTGTCTTGGAACGTGTGTGAAAAAAAGACTAAACAGACTTTTGTTGAACTGAACGATTTAAATTACTATTGACATTGCAAGGCATTTTACATCTATTGTTTTCTGTTTTACCAGTACTGTACAACAAGATGGGCTCTTCAATGTACTGCATACTGTCTGTAGAATGTCATGAATGTTACAGATATGATTATAATTGACATGCGTAAAACATATCTGCTACACATTTCTTTAAAATATAATTTGTGATAATTTATTCAGCAAAAGATATTTGCTTGTTATTTTGTTTTCAACTTACGATACAGTGGTCATCTTCTCTAGTCCTGATTGTGTTTCAGAACTGTGTGATGCCATCTTGAAGGGAATGATTTGGACTGACAGATAAATGTTAATTAAAAGAACATGCTGTCACTCCCTCCACTGTGTTGTGGTTTTGCTCTAACAGTGCCATCCCTCATCTCGTCCCAAAATTGCTTATTCTACTTAAGACAGCACATAATTGCTTCATAACGGGAGGTTTTTTGAGTGTAAGAACTGAAAAAATCTTAAGCTTTAATCAATTCTGTCTGTCTTAATATGAAAGTTTGATGAATTCAAATAATTTTTGGGGGGTTTCAGTTCAATCAAAGAATGGCACCCTTGCTGTTTTGAAGCGGCAGTATGAAACTCTCAAACCAACCAGGGAAATAGGGCCTCGAAATTGGGCCCTCTTTCTTTTTCTTAACATGCGTATTGGCTTTGTATTTGTACCATTTATTTTCTTACCAACAGTCTTTTTTGTATAAAATGCATGTGAGTTAAATTTCTTTGCTTGTAAACATCCAGCCTTCTTATTTTTGGACACCAGATGGAAATTAGCCTCTGTGCTATAATCTGGCATATTTACATGTACGTATGAATATATATGTTCATTAATGTTCTGAAAAAATAAAAGGAAAAAAGGAAAATAGCAACTCTACTGTCTGCCACTAGTGATAAAGCCATACAGACACACTAACCTGTCTTGCGGTGGCACACTTGGTGCTGTCATGACATTTTCTCAACATAGCCTGACAGACCACAACATTGCCCATGCCCACCCACAGCGTGGTTCGTTTAAACATTCATGGGCTTGCCTCCTCTGATGTGACCGTGCTCCATCAAAGTTGGTTTAAGATCATACCAGTACAGGTTGAGTGTACAAAAATGCTTAAAAAGTGGAAAATTGCTGCAGATTGTTGCTTCGGTGGATACAGATGTAGAAACGCATTCATCTGTGGGCCCACTATGCCTCACTGGTTTAGCAGAGCTCCCTTGGCCAGACTGCATCTGTCTCCAGCTCCTATGAAGAATGAGGGGTTGGATTTTGGGAGGCATGTGCTGTATGCCTGTGTCCCAAGCTTCCCCAAAGAGATAGTAACATGGGTTGACAGGATGTTGATACAGGAATGATCGCTTTGAATCAGGAAAAAGCAATACCAAACAAATTTTCAAACAAACTAGCAACACAGACTGTGTTTACTCCCAATACTCTGTACTGCCAAGAAATACATGTCTAGTCATGCTGTGACACTGCTGACCTGTTTTGGTCAGTATAGGGCCAATTTGTTCCTTTACTGGGACAACCGCCTCTCAGCGGTGTCTTATCTTCAATACCCCCCCCCCCCCACACACACACACACACACACACTCCCGCACACGCACACACACACACGCGCGCACACGCACACACGCATACACACACACACACGCACACGCACACACACACACACACACACACACACACACACACACACACACACACACACACACACACACACACACACACACACACACACACACACACACACACACAGACACGCACATACTACTTGTGAGAAGAGAGGTCATTTTTCTCTGAGATATCAGCAACACTTCACTGCACCGCTATCAGAATTCACACTTGCACAGAATTACTCTGCGCACTCACCTGAAGGTAAAATGTAAATCAGTGCATGAAATGGAGAAAATTATATGAGAAAAAACCCAAAGAAATTGTTGTTATCCAAATTAAATCATATTACCAAAGCATTACATCCCAACAGTAAAAACAAAACAACTACATTACCAGTGTGGATATTAATACATTTGCATGTCACAGGAAAGCTGTATCCACTGTGATGGGCCATTATTTTTGTCCCAGTGAGGTAGTGTCATAGAGGTGGGCAGGTTGTTATGATTAAGGACACTGTGTAATTCCAAAGTCCTTGGAAAGTAGTTTTCACTAGGATGTGCATTATGCTCAACGTTTCATACTGGAAAGGATGGAACAACGGTCAGAATAGATTTGGCCTTCATGTGACAGTGATTCAGTGCATATTCTCAAAGTTCCTCAAAGTTCATTCTTCTCAAAGACTATCTTTATAGTCTATCATAATACTACTGGGAACAGTTAAACTGACCATTTAGTTGATCTGACCATTTTGAAATTCTGCTTGTGACAGTGTTGTGTAACATCTAGATGTTTTAATGACTATGTTTCAGGGCAGCTGGGTCCAGTTTTCTCTCTGATGTCAACTTTGTACCATATACTCATCCTCTTTTGTGTTCAATTGATGACGGTTTAAAAAGTTGATGACTTAATTAAGTCACATGGATCATCAATAGAGAAACACTCGTCTAGAGTGACTTTTACAGTTTGCCAGTTTGTGTTAATGAGACTGGAATATCAAACGAGTGACATTGAGGACTGATGTCACACGCAATTGTAATCGCCACTCCACATGTCCACTATTCTATTCCTCAGAGCATCCCATCTTCATTCTCTGTCCGCTACATGTCTTCACAAAGCTCGACCTGGAAATATGTACCGTCACTGGACAACTTGAATAGTCACCATACCAATCATGTTCCATGAAGTGCCCAGGTGGTACATTCTAGAATAATTACTATTTAAAGGTGTACTATGTTGGATGGTGGCCAGAGTAGGTATTGCAACCATGCTGCTTATTGAAACTGTGCTGTCTATTGCCAAATTTAATCTATCCTTGATTATTTATAAGCACTACATTTATATTTACGTGTGTGACCAAAGTATAGTAAGCTTTGCAGCCAAAAATGTCTATTTCTGAAAATCCAAATTGGTGGACCATGGAGAAGATCCCCCTTTTCATGTATGTAAAATGTAGTTTTCCCAGTCATAATGAATACTTAGAATTTGATTGTGGTGGTAAGTATTCATGAAAAAGATAACATTTGAGAACAGGCAACAAGAATTCTGGAAATAAACTACTAAAAATATTACACAGTGCACCTTTAAAAATCAATTCAGGGCCCTGCCCCTACAGGCCCTGTGATCTCTGGACCCTGTTACAGTAATTATCCTGATCTACCCCTATAGGACAGCTGTAGGACTTACTGTGGATAAAAGGTCGTCACTCTCTCAGTAAGGAAGTAAGGACATTGTTTGAACAGATGTGAGCATGGATGGTTATGACATTGCGTTAAAAAAAACTGAATCGAGAAAAAAATAAAAGATTTTTAACACCCTCCCCTTGACAGTATATTATTAACCTGGTGTTATACGCCAGCCTGATGTTTTACTGTACTGTACAGTACGTTGCCACTTCACAACTCTCGTCACGCACAGCGTACGCACCTGGTCCCCAACAGCGCTGTCTTTAGCACGTGTCTGGGAGTGGGGAGCAGGTGTGCGTCTGAAGGTGCGTGGCGGTAGGCTATGGGACCGCTGAGAGTGTTGACACTCTCTGCACTCCTCTCTGTGAGAGACGCCTCAAGCAGAGCACCTCGTCTCATCTCCTGGAGCTGCAGAACAGCATGCATTATTCAGACAGTATAAAAACCTTATCTCACTTCGAGACTCTAGTGGGGGATGATTTCTCATTCTTCTCCTCCTCTTTCTCTGGCGTCTTTTTTTTTTTTTCAGAAGAGCCACCAGAAAAGTGAAAATTAGTGTGAAGTAGCACCGCCCGAATGGTTGAACAGTAGCCTACACAGATACTGTGAACCAGCTTGAATGTGACTAAATAGCGTGGTGTGGTGCGTCTCTAAAAAAGAGTGTGCCTGTGTGTGTGTGTGTGTGTGTGTGTGTGTGTGTGTGTGTGTGTGTGTGTGTGTGCGTGCGTGCGTGCGTGCGTGCGTGCGTGTGTGTGTGTGTGTGTGTGCGTGCGTGCGTGCGTGCGTGCGTGTGTGTGCGTGCGTGCGTATGCGTATGCGTGTGTCTGTGTATCTGTGTGTCTGCGTGTGTGTGTTTGTCGAAGCCCCATCCCAGAAACCCCCAATTAATATCAAGGCTTTGTCATTTTTGGCAGATGTCAACATAGGTTGACTTTTGGCGTCGGTGAAGTGCCAAAAGACCAAAAAGTGATGCAAGCCCTCTGAATGAACTACAGCATCATCACAAGCTGTTTTACTGAGTGACTACAGTATGACAAACAAATAAATAATGCAGATTGACAAGCTTGCTGTTAACCATTTTGACAGTTTGAAAATACCATGGCATGTTTGCTTGAGTTTAATTAAACATGACTTTGGATGCTTATTTTCCTTTCAATGCAATGTCTTTGAGTTTACTTCCATTCAGCCATAGTCGTTAACATGTTGTCGCTGGTTATCTAGATGCCCTGTTCTTATTGTTAGGGCTGTATATCATCCCAATATACAGTAACACTTTACTTGATGCAGGTGTCATAAGCATGACATAGCAATGTCATAACAGTGTCATAATGCAGTAATTTATGTGTCATACACATTATGTCAATGTCATAAACATTTTATGACTTTATTACTAAGTGACATTTGGTTGTGACAAAGACAGCCATAACAATGTCAACTTTTCATGACCATAAAACATTCATGACACCGACACCACGTTTACGACTCGCTCATGACTGTGTCATGACACTGTTTTGACACTATTATGACACTGTTATGTCATCTGTATGACGCTGGCGTCAAGTGTAACCCAATATACAGATCTTGAGGCATTTGTCTAACCATGGACAATCACATATTCAGGTTGAAATCTTCTTTCAATAACAGGTAAATGATTTCCCCTGGTCCTCAAGGCAGCGGTGCCCATGCTTGATCAGTCATCATTGCTGTTCATGTTCATATATTGTAATTGCAAGACTAGGACAATTCAAGGTCCCATTTTATGTGTTCAAAAGTTCTTCTCTTCTATGCAGTCTTGTAAAAAAATGACTCAGGGCACACAATGGTGTGTTAACAAGTAGCGTCAGAGGAGTGAGGCTGTGAAAAAGCCTGTGTGGATGTGAAAATGCCGAAAGAGCAAATATGAGACGTCTGGACTGTAGAAAGGGAGTTTCAAGAGAGACAGAAAATGAGAGGTAGGTAGACATGGCAGCCTGAAAGTATCTATGAGGATGTGACAGGGAGAAGGAGTGAAGGGGAAATCTAATAAGTTTAAATCCGTGAGTTAAACTTGAGACCTGGAGGGCCTTTGGGCAGCGAGTCCTGTTTCCTTTATAAGAGGCACCTCAGCAGCTCTGCAGGCCAGGCAGGCAGGCAGTCAGCAGCATTGATTAGCCAGGTACGGCGTCAGCTGATTTTGCTGCCAAGGTGACAGCACAAGACTTTGGACTGTGAGGAACACTTGAGGTTCCGGTATAGGGCTACCAGCTTTGTGTCAAAAACACAATGTATAGGTAACACTTTATAATAATGGATGCAAAAAAGCATTATAAAGACTTAATAAATAATTAACTATTGATGAACAAAACATTAACAAATGTTTGTAAATGACTAGGAAATGTTAACAAATGTTTGTAAATGACTAGGAAATGTTATGTTAATATCTTATATTTATCAAACATTTACAAATTGCTTGTAAATGAATAAAATACTCTGTTATAAGGTATGTCAAATCTTATATATATTATTTGTAGATATTTTATAAAGCATTAATAAAACTTAGTTAATGATAAAAACATTTGTTAATGTTTCGTTCATCATTAGTAAATTATCTACTAAGTCTTTACTAAGCAGACATTATTATAAAGTGTTACCGTATATGCCTACTTGGACGTATACTCACCATTGGACCACTCACCATATTTCCACTGACTGTAGGATCACTATCATTTTTTTGTGTATAGCCTACTTTGTGCCTACACTGTGTGTGTGTGTGTGTGTGTGTGTGTGTGTGTGTGTGTGTGTGTGTGTGTGTGTGTGTGTGTGTGTGTGTGTGTGTGTGTGTGTGTGTGTGTGTGTGTGTGTGTGCGTGCGTGCATGCATGTGTGCGTGTGTGTCTGAGTGTCTGTGGGCGTGTGTGCATGTGTGTGTGTGCGTGCACGGACTGAGATGTGTGCACATTCACACATGCACAGCACACACACACACACACACACACACACACACACACACACACACACACACACACACACACACACACACACACACACACACACACACACACACACACACACACACACACAGTATAGTATATACTGCATATATGGCTCATACCAGTAGTTCGCTTTGCCAAAACGAAACACAAGCACCCATAAGGGAATACTGGTTTACATTTCCTTCGATAGCTGGCAGCCAAGAGCACACCTTGTGGCTGGGTAACCAATCAATCATTGTCAAATCTGTACAATGAGGCAATACTGAACAATGACGCAAATCTGAGCGCTTCAAAACTTATTTCAACAAACTTTTTGGTGTCAGTAAAATCATATGTAATGAAATGGTATTCTATAGTATTTACACATTACTTGTAGGCACCCTAAAGCCTTTTGTATACATAACTGAGACACATCATTATGTAGTATGTAGTACATGTTATTGTGATTGATTTAAAGATTAGAAGTATTCACCAAAACACTACACATAAACGCTACCTATGAACATTGCTTTGGAGTGTAGCTGATTTTTTAAACATAATTTCATTAGTAATGACAAGCGTAGCTATGTTAAGTGTTTCTCCTCCGCCAAATAGGCCCAAATAAGAAATGTGTGCGATTTGTTTGACACCGTGACAAGTCGTGTCATAGTACAGGATCATTATCATATTAGGTTGCAGTAACCAAAAAACCCTCCCAAATTTGTCAAGTTGTCACGGCATAACCCATTTAATGACAAAGCTTTTAAATATTCATTAGGGCTCCTTGATAAGCATGACAGGTGTCATGTTGAGGTTTTGGTGTCAAATGATCATCATTGGTTTGCTCATTATTCCCACCAGACTGGAGCTGGCAGGCCTGCATGTTCATATGGCCACTTGAGACATGGTTACAATCTGAGGGCTGAGGTAGCCATGTTCCCCCATGTGTGCTCACTCGTGTTCGTGGACAAATGTATGCAGATCTGATTTATTGGTGTACATGTGTGTGTTTCGTGTGTGTGTGTGTGTGCGTGTGTGTGTGTGTGTGTGTGTGTGTGTGTGTGTGTGTGTGTGTGTGTGTGTGTGTGTGTGTGTGTGTGTGTGCATGCAGTATCCCTGAGCCACTGGCACTCCACTCCACCATGAGGGTTATAAGCATTGGAGTGGCCCTCTACTGTTAACTGCATTCGCGATGCCAGTACTGAAATAAACTGCATTTCGAGGATGGCACGTGTGCCGTTTCATTTCACGCCGATTAAAATTCGTCTCTATAAATAGTGGAGGGGAACAGGCAATTCAGCACATTTTAATGAAGTGCTGCTGCTGTCATCTGTCAGTGTATGTAATTATGAGGCGTAACCATTTAAAAAAAAAACCTTCCCCCTAATTACCAACTTCTCTCATCTTCTTCACCGTCGTCCTTCTCTCTTCCTTACTTTCACAGACGCACTCCGCAGTCTACCTCACTTGCGCATTTCTGGAGCCTCCGCCCCCCATTTCATCATCTGCAAATTTGTGGAGGAAACTTCACTTCTTTCCTTTCCTCCTCTCACTCTACCTCTTCCTCCCTGTCTTGTCTCATCTCGTCTGCCTCTGTCTCTGCCTCTGCCTCCCATTTCATTATTGACACTCTGCAACTTTTACATCACTTTGTTTTGCTAAGTAATTCCACAGCCCTCTGTGTAAGAATGGTCAATTCTTTTCACATATTTCAAAACAACTCAGAGGGCAGTTGCTGTGTTCATGCACGGAAATGACAAAATAATGGTAAACTTCTATTCTAATGATTGGTAGCAAAATGTTCGGTAACACTTTACTTAAAGCCAACATTATAAGCGCATTTATAACAAATTATAACGCACATTATAATTACTTGCAACGTATTATGACTACACTCATAATGCTTCATGATGCTTTATATCAACAGTTATGAATAACTATGAATCTAGCTTATAATGCTTTATAAATCCAAGGATGTCATGAGTGCTCATGACTGGCTATAAACTACAGGCTGCCTGATGGGGCTTATAGTACATTATGAGTACCTAAACCCTTCTATGCACAGACCTGGATGATAAACTGTCTATGATGCTATAATGTTTCATGTGAGATCATAAGTTGTCAATGTGTGCTCTAAGTAAAGTGAAGTTCATATGGATGCATCTATAATGCACTGTATAATGCACATCTATAATGCATCATAATGTACTGTAAGCCCCATCAGGCAGCCTGTAGTTTATATCCTGTCATGAGCACTCATAATACCCTTGGATTTATAAAGTATTATAAGCTACATTCATGGTTATGCATTACTGTTAACATAAAGCATCATGAAACATCATCGGTGTAGTCGTAATGCTTTGTAAGTAATTATAATGTGCATTATAATTTGTTATAAATGTGCTCATAATGCGCTATAGATATGGGCTTCATAGAAAGTGTTACCAAATGTTCTTTTAAAAAAAACATTACACTTCCAATAATGCAGGAGGTATGACAGATGGAGTGGAATATTGATGCACATGCAGAGTTAAGACGTATTATTCATTATTAAACATAATGACTATAATGATTTCTCATGTTTACCAAATACTATCAATAGTTTGTCCACAGTAACAGTCGATGAATCCAAAGAATCTAATGAACATTGATCTTTGTTGGGTTTTTACCTAAAGGACAAGGGATGCAAATGACAATACATCAGATGCTAATCAAATGGGGAATGTCTGCAAACAGGCTCTCAGCTCTCAGGCTATCAGCTGTTGCCTGAGTGATACCCCATTCACATTGCTGCTGTCTGCATGGATCTGGCTGAATCTCCACTCCATCCATGTTGCCGCTGCGTGAAGATGGAGACGTTGCATGTAGATGTGTGTTCAGATGTCCTTTCACACCGACAGTCTGATTACCAATGTGTTCATACCAGTAACCGTGACACCGCAAATAACATTCAAGACAGCATGAAAAAAAATAGAAAGCCCAGTGCTAAGGCCGCCTTCACACAAGAAGGTGATGAGGCAGCAACGAGAAGATGATGGTCTTTCTGCCTTGTCTCGGCTGATGTGTTCTACTCAGCCTTTCAAGAAGGACAGATCTGTTTCCATGTATTTTCGCCACCGCCGGTAAAAATTGCTTCCGTCCCACCCTGCCTCACCGTTCTGGTCTGAAATAGGCCTAATGTTTTCACTGGGACTCCACTCCTCAGCACTCCGCAGCACACAAGTGAACACTGCACACTGCACACAACAAAATTGCATTTATGCCTCACCCGTGCAAGGGGGCAGCCCTCAATGGCTCCCCAAGGGAGTGTGGCAGGACAGTACCATTCTCAGGGTACCTCAGTCATGGAGGAGGATGGGGGAGAGCACTGGTTGATTACTTCCCCACCGACCTGGTGGGTCGGGAGTCGAACCAGCAACCTTTGGGCTACAGGTCTGACGCCCTAACCGCTTACCCATGACTGCCCAACTTGAGTATGTATTAGCTTTAAAAAGTATATAGTATAGGCCCATATGACTTTGTCATGACACCATGACTTTTCTCTTTGGTATCTCTGTAAATAAACACATAGTGACATAAACTAGCTGTCTGTCACTTTCATCGTACATGCTATAGTACAGTATGTAGTATATAGCATAGTAGGCCTATAACAAAATTAGTATGCTGAAGACCTGTGTTTAGTAATTTCCAGTCAATGAAGACTTCTAGATTATGCAGTTGGGTAAGTGATGTGGGTACCATGGAGTCCTGAATCTAGGCCCATGTAGACGACAATGTAAATAGCTGAAAAGCACAAAATAATTATTCAGATTATCAATTAGCCGCACCCCATTCTTGTTAATATGAATTAATGTCACTAAGTAACTGTTATTAGTGCATTAATTAGCACTACTAGCATATTATTTAGAGATTATGACCACAGTTTACTGTGAAACATGACCAATTTTCAGACAAAATAGATGATAACATTATTAAGTGCAAGACAAAACAAATTTGGAAGACAAGTGCATGACAAATTGGGTCAAGGTTAATGTCCAAAATCAGTTTTGGACATAACTCAAATATTGTGAGGAAAGAAAGACATTTTCCTCTTTGTATTTGTTAGCAATTTTTCCTGTCTATTTTATCAGGCAAAGAGAGGGGTTGTTTGGACACAGTGAGCAAGAGAAGCTCAGAGAAAAAGCCTTCATCTACAAATTTGGTATTGTCACAGATATTGATCTTGCCTACTTCTCAGGTGCTCATGGTCCCACAGGCCACAGTGTAGCTCTTTCAGATGCGCTGCCAGCTAAACACAAACTGTGTTTTTTGTAGTTCTGAGAGTTTCCTGTTATTTTTTGGGTGGCTAGAGAGTCTTCTCATATTGTTCTGCCTTCAACACTAATGTTTTTGCTGAGAAGGTCTCCTCTGACAAGTAATTATTTACATTGTAGTAGAAGGCAAATGAGCCTGTTTTAAGTGGCAATGAGGCTTCTTTGTCCTCTCTTTGTAATCCTGAAACATTGCATTCGCTGGCCATTCTGCTACATGGAGGCAACTGAGCTTGCTATTTGCTAATGTCCACTCTGCCTGCCTGCCTGCATGTGTGTTCCGAATGTGTTTGTTATGTTTGCTGTTTGCTGACGTGGTTTTATATTTTATGACATCTCCACCTGCAGGGCTGCCACTAGGCACATGCCACTAGGCATAAGCAGAGTAAGCTTAGGGCCTCAACCACTTTGCCCCCAAAATTGGGGCCTCCTAAATATATAC
This sequence comes from Engraulis encrasicolus, assembly GCF_034702125.1. NCBI lineage: Eukaryota > Metazoa > Chordata > Actinopteri > Clupeiformes > Engraulidae > Engraulis > Engraulis encrasicolus. Next base: position 41,421,851 of record NC_085872.1, on the reverse strand, counting down.
GTATATTTATTAGTTCTCAAAAGGCCCATAATTTTTCGCATATTCGAATTGTGAATACTGGAATTATTATTATTAGTTGTAGTAATAGTATTATTATTTAATCATGAGGCCTCCAAAACCTAGCAGCGGCCCTGTCCACCTGCTATGATCAGGACCCATACTGTTTCCCACTTGTTCATCTTCGCATGGTTAATGAGATTGGGAGGAAGGGGTGTTCATGGTCATTTGTGCCTGTACATGTAAGGTAGTATAGTCTAGACACATTTTTCATATTTGTGAATGTTAGAAGCATTTTTTAGTAAAAGTTGGGAACCTATGTGCTTAACATAATTTAAGTGTGCTGAATTCAACTAGACTGGTTCCCAAGCTGGATTTTGAGGTTTTGACAGTTAAATTTGAAAAACAAAATGGCTGCCAAAATACGCTTTTTTTGACAGAGCATTTTTACCAAGTATTGCTCTACTTGGAAATAAATGCTCTTTTTTGACATTTTGTGTCCCAATAATGTTTCTTGATGAATGTATCCACTATAGAGGATTTCAAAAAGTATAAAATAGCTTCTAGAATGCTAATAATGCTAATATTGTAGGTGTTAGGTGTTGTAGGTGTAGGTGTTAGCCTAAACGTTTCAAATATTTAGCTTTTCTAATAAGATATTTGTAGCCTATGTGTGTTTATATGGTTAAGAAAATAGATATAAGTATTTTAGAAATACTTAGCATAATGTGCAGTATTTAGTGTTTCCAAAAAAACACTTAAAGTTGCTATTAGCTCTCTGAAAACTGTGCAGAAATCGCTAGATGACACCATGATATTACATATAACATAAGTTATTTTGTGTCATTTTGAAAAATGTTCAGACATATTTTACATATTTTATAAGATACTATTGCATACATTTGAGATAGTCTATACATGCTACTCAGCCTGATTGTTAGTGGCCAGACATCTCTTGATGATGGAATTGGTAGCAAGGAAAAACTTGCTCAAAGTACAGTTCTGAATGAGGCTTAAGTCCTTGTTTATTGTGTCAGTGATGGCAAAAAATGGACTCCGAAACATGTCGGTCTTGCTTGTACTCTTCATCAAGCTATTGGGTAAAAGACCTAATACGACAATTCAACCTGGCAGGTCATTGGCTGAGTTACAACCAGGTCCTCCAAGTCCAGACCCTCCTTAGCTGAGAGCACTGTAAAAACACTGAACCAAGAGAGTGGTGCCATTATTCCAACAAACATTGTGGCAGATAAATTCATCCACTACACATGTGATAACATTGACATCCTGGATGAAACACTTGATGGGAAGAATACTTCCCATGCAACACAAATGGCAGCATGGCAGAGAGGCCAACCAATTGATGATTCTGTTAAAGATATGAGGTGTCCACTAGACATACAGTATATCACAAAAGTGAATACACCCCTCACAGTTTTGCAGATGTTTGAGTATATCTTTTCATAGGAAAGCATTACAGAAATGTAACTTTGACACAATGATTAGTGACCTTTTAACAACATATTTAACCGCTTAAATTTCTTGTTCACTCAGAAAAAAACAAAATACAACCATTAATGTTTGAACATGTACTCACAAAAGTGAGTACACCCCAGATTAAAATCCGGTAGAGAAGGGGCTATGTTGGCTCGAATCGTCTCGAAATGAAACGAAATGAAAAGGGATGACAAGGGAGGTCATCAGTGTGCATTTCAACCTTTCTTTGCATTGAACTTTTACATTTTGAGTCTGCATCTGTCTTAAATAGATTGGTGTGAGATTTGAATGCAATCCTATGGAGAATATCATGATCTGCTTCAGTAGTCACAGTGCATGTTGACATGCATGCTTCTTTTAGGTGTATTTCAGATTGCCAATGTTGACAGCATTCATGCATCCCCAAACCATGTCAGTCCCACTACCATGCTTGGCTTATGAGAGGATACACCTTTTTTGTACAACTCACTTGTTTACCACCACACATGCTTGACACCATCTAAAGCAAATTTGTTTATCTTGGTCTCAAGAGAGATGAACAGACCAAGGATATGGATCACTGGAACCATGTTGTGTGATCTGAAGAGACCAAGAAAAACAAATTTGCTTTAGATGGTGTCAAGCATGTGTGGTGGTAAACAAGTGAGTTTTACAAAAAAGGTGTATCCTCTCATAAGCCAAGCATGGTAGTGGGACTGACATGGTTTGGGGATGCATGAATGCTGTCAACATTGGCAATCTGAAATACACCTAAAAGAAACATGCATGTCAACATGCACTGTGACTACTGAAGCAGATCATGATATTCTCCATAGGATTGCATTCAAATCTCACACCAATCTATTTAAGCCAGATGCAGACTCAAAATGTAAAAGTTCAATGCAAAGAAAGGTTGAAACGCACACTGATGACCTCCCTTGTCATCCCTTTTCATTTCGAGACGATTCGAGCCAACATAGCCCCTTCTCTACCGGATTTTAATCTGGGGTGTACTCACTTTTGTGAGTACATGTTCAAACATTAATGGCTGTATTTTGTTTTTTTCTGAGTGAACAAGAAATTTAAGTGGTTAAATATATTGTTAAAAGGTCACTAATCATTGTGTCAAAGTTACATTTCTGTAATGCTTTCCTATGAAAAGATATACTCAAAAATCTGCAAAACTGTGAGGGGTGTATTCACTTTCGTGATATACGGTAGGCCCTACATTAAATGTACCAAATGCCCTGATGGAACTACATCCTCTCAGGATTACTACTAGAACATTCAAACCAACTTTTTCAGCACCCATTGCTGAATCATGCTTTGGAAAATCTGGAGAGGAGCATAAGTATGCTAAACAAGCAAAGGCCACGGACCTAGCTTTCTTCTTGCACTGTCAAAACTTAGACATGAAGACTTCTTGGTCAGTGTTCAATCAGTCACTGTCATCAAAGGAACAACAGACTGCTGTGTTGTATTTGCCAATAGTCCTACTATGCTCTACTGCACACGTTTTGCACACATTTTGATACTTTGAATACAAATGCATTGTCATATCTTCACATTTTGGACGGGAACATACAAGTTTAGCCAGATTCTGATCAGGCTATGAAGTGGGTAAATGTCACAGGCAATAAAAGAGCATCATTGCGATCACCGAGACAGCCTCAGCTTTGTGTAGGTGGACACTCTCTTTTAACCTGAGATCACACATTGCAGATCAAACATATGGAATGTACACATTGTCTTTGCTGTTTTCGTGCTCAAATTGACTTGTAAGCAACTGGCGGGTCTTGGGAGAGAAGATAACGCGTGGGCACACATGCTGAGCGCTCGCCAGCCGAGGAAGATCTCATCCTCTCACCCAGGCTGTCTTTTTCGCTAGGCAACATGACTGATCAATGCACCAAACGCAGCCCAGGTGCCACTAGAAATTAGTATGTCCAAAACCTTGTGTGCCGACCAAAATTTGATAAAAACTTTTAAACAATGTTTGGCACAGCCAGTGTCGTGCCGAAAAGCGAGTCCCTGCCAGAACAAGAGTGCCCTCATTGAAACCAATGTCATTTTTTGAGAGAAAAATATACTCATTTTTGCTGAATGAATTACATAATATATGAACTAAAATATGCTTATGAAATATTACTCGTCCTCCACTTAATATGAGCTATTTGACTGAAACTGCAACTTTTGTTATGACAATTAGGCTATTCGATTCCTTTATGGAAATAATAGCCTACTGAAATTGTAACCAGCTCTTTGTAGCCTAATTCTTCCAGAAGGAATGCAGATGCTTTATGGATATGCTTTCCATCCATGCACTCTCCGTGCAGGGGTGGTGGAAAGACACCAAACGTGCCATCACCACCCCCCCGGACCCACGAAACCCACTGCGCTCCGAAGTTGAATTCCTTTTACTACTTTATTGCTATGTGTGCATAAAGCGCATGTTCGATTTGCTGTAATAGGCTACGACCAGTAGCCTCGACGTGTCTGTCTTTTCTTTTCCTTCTTTCAATATTTAGTAGGCTAACATATGTTTAAGCCTAAAAATATAATAAATAAATAGAAATAATTTGGTATCCATGTCTGGTTAGCGTCTGGGCATTTGTGGTCTTTACCTGGTTCTCCGCACCATCTTATGACAATGTTGAACAATGTTGAACAAAAAAAACGGATGCACACACGTCATACTCTTTTATTACCTCATATTGTTTTTATTGTATTGATTTTTAATTCTGTGTATAGACAAATAAACGTAGGCTAAACTTGAGATTTCAGTAAGAGTGTACATTTATTTTACAAGTATACAGAGTTTTAGTAGACAATGCCTACACAGCAGCCTTTACAAGTTGCCTAATGTAGGCTACACTGCAGATAAAGACAGCAGAAAACATCCTTTCTGCCCGGCTTAACCAGAATTGCGTTCCGTCCCTTTCGCTGTGTCTCCTGCGACTCGGCCTGTTGTTTGTGCAGTAGTGCGCTCTTTCCCTTCACCTACCAGTGGGCTCACCACCTAGATCGATGATTTGGTCGATGACTGTAGGCCTATCCAGGTGACTGGACACTTAAAATACTTTGTAAGGATTTATTTTTAGGCATAGCCTACTTAGATTTTTTTTGAATGCCGCCTTTGTCCTGAGTGAATTCTGAATCAAGACCAGACTGCGTTGCTGCCACCCTTGTTGAGTCACTAGCCAACTGCACTTTTTGCACCATGGGATTTACAGTATGGACACGGGAGTAAGGACATTGAAGTAGGCTAGGCTAGGCCTACACCTGGACACTTAAAAGACTTTGTAAGGATTTATTCTTTGGCATAGTTTGATTTTTTGAACGCCTTTTTATTGATCTATGTTTTTATTGCTATTTGTAACATCACAACAAATAAACATTCAAACTTTTGAAACAATATCCATACTCTGCCTTGCATCTCTCTCGTGTGTGTGTGTGTGTGTGTGTGTGTGTGTGTGTGTGTGTGTGTGTGTGTGTGTGTGTGTGTGTGTGTGTGTGTGTGTGCGTGCGCGCGCGCGCTCGTGAAAAAAAAACTCTTGGCCGCAAACTGTTAAACTCACACGGCTTGGAGGGGTGCTTACATAAATTTCAACTGACTACAGTCTTCAACTGTGTGATGCTATGAATGTTTGTCTGTGGGGGAGGGGGTGATTAAACCCCTACACGCACACAAAAGAGCTCGTGGTGTGACAGGTTATCCAGCCTCCGAAGAAGGAGTCATAGTTCACAAGTGTCCACAAGCACTAATAATAATAATAATATATATATTTTTTTTTAAAACGTCTTTTTTATTTAATTTAATTGTAGGTAGGCCTATGCAAACTGGATTGGGAGATGGTGAATGAAAGACAGAAAAAAGTCGAGTTTAAATTCACATGGTGGTCTTGTTTAGGGCTCACACTTGTGTTATTATCAAATGCCCTATCAAATGCCCAATGCTAAATAAAACGTGCAATTTGCTGACTGTATTTCTACTACTACTAAAACTGGGGGATGGACAAGCACGGAAGCACAAACACAGGCAGACGCCTGGAGGGGCGCTTACATAGATGTCAACTAACTACAGTCTTCAACTGTGTGACGGAGTGAATGTTTGTCTGTGGGGGAGGGGGTGATTAAACCCCCACACGCACACAAAAGAGCTCTCTCTCTCTCCAACAACACAAGAGGGAGTATTCGCATTGGACGCACTTGTTTAGTCCCTCACAATGTGTAGGGCCTATGCTTGGTTGCCATATTAAAATCAGGTTTTAAGAAGAGCACACACAATCGAATCGAAAGTAGCCTATAGCCAAATATTTTAATTAAATTCGGGCGGTTGGTTGAATCATTCAACTAGCCTAATTAAAAATAGCCTATATAGTAGCCTATATAGGCTTACCACCAACAACAATTATGAAATAATGAAAACAAATTATACTATGTAGCCGCCTTAACAATAGAAGTAATTAGGCCTATTAATGAATTCGTTTGCCAAAAAAAAAAAAGAATTTCACACTTATCTTAACACTTATCATACTGTCACAGGTGGGGGGTGCGCGTTTGACAGCGGCACCCCCACTTAATACCAACTACCCCGAGGAGCATTGTACACATCAGGAAACACCAAGACAACAAAGTCATTTAAATCAAGTATTTATTTTCTATTTGGAGACATAGTTCTGTATGCATGTGTGTGTGTGTGCGCGCGTGTGTGTGGATGTGTAACCAGTTCTCTGTCCGCGGGGTCCAATGGTCCAATGTCTCTGATCAGCACCTCAAACCTCTCACTCGGTCCGTGCGCATCGTAGCCTCCGACAGGTTGGGCGGGGCCACCTGGCTCGTCTGGGCACGCGGAGGCGGATCAGCTGGTGGAGATAGGAGAAGGGTAAACAGGCTTCCAGTCTCTGAATTCGTACGAATAACGCACAGGGGGATGCTAACTCCCATCACCAATTGTGAATAAAATATGCCTACACAGCACGAGTAACTAAGCTACTTATTTAAAGGAGCACACGTGAGCAGCACAGCAACCAACACAGCACACATAAAACGATGGTGTAGGGGTGGCCATCCTCGCTGCGCAAAAAGTCTTTTCCGATCGTGCATTCGCTGGGTCCGGGAGTGAGAGAGTGAGTGAGTGACAGACAGAGCGGGCCAGGGGCAGCGCACACAGCGGGGAGGAGGCTTCAAGGTGAAGGCTATGGTGACCAGGCGTGGCACTTAACTTCGGTGGTGAGCGTCCTCCACCACCAGCTTTCCAACGCAACCTCTTCGTGACTCTGGCCGCAAACCTCGTTCAGGCAATATGCCGTCCGCGCCATTCGTAGTCGTCTGTTGCTTGTGTCGTCAAAAGGACCGAACGCGTGCCCCATCTTCTCCTGGCCCCATCCGGATACCGGCGTGCAGCTCACCCCCCTCCCAAGGCTGCCCCCCGGCCGCGGTAGTCTCTCCGACCCTTCTCTCGTGCGGTAGCTGTGCGTCTCGTCCTCCTCCGGATCCTCCTCGCCATCTTGCCACCTGCATTCAAAAAGCCCATACCCACCCCGTACACCCAATCACCTTTCTCCCTCTTCCCATTGGCACCTGCAAACATTTGCAATCAGTGAGAATAACAGTTAGTCCAAGTTTGTCACCCCCGTGACAATACGACTGCTGTGTTTTTTTTGTTTTTTTAAAAAAGGCAGTGCACAGCCTTCTGTGACACGTCGTGGTGTGACAGGTTATCCAGCCTCCAAAGAAGCAGTCATAAGTGTTCACAATCCGTTCCTGGCATGAATGCAGAATAATAAAAACAAAACACCGTCGACTGGCAGTCTTGTTTAGGGCTCGCGCGTGTGTTATTAGGCCTATCAAATGCCCAATGTTACGTGCAACACAATGTCGTCGCCAAATTTAAAATTCGATCTCTCTCATGCTGGCGTTACGGGACACACTTAATTACAATGGTGTTCCTGTCTGATTGAGTCGGTTTTAATTGTCTTTACCGGTTCAAATTGTAGTAGGTATGCAAACTCTGTATCCCGAGGATACCCGTTCCTGGCTTGAATAGTGCTGAAATAAGTTAGAGACGGATTGGGAGACGGTGAATGCAAGACAGAAAAAAAGTCGAGTTTAAATTCACATTGTGGTCTTGTTTAGGGCTCACACTTGTGTTATTATCAAATGCCCTATCAAATGCCCAATGCTAAATAAAACATGCAATTTGCTGACTGTATTTCTACTACTACTAAAACTGGGGGACGGGCAAGGACGGAAGCACAAACAGACCACAGACACAGGCAGACGCTGCTCTGCAAAAGCGGTATACTGCCCCCCGCATTCCGAATGGCCACAGGGTGTAATGATCACGGTACGCTGCCGCGGCCCGGCACGGTAATGAGCAGATTGAAGTTACACCATCTGTACAGTGTCCTCCATGGCAGCAAGAAACTTCACAATGACGGAACCTACTCACCGCAGATTAGAAACAATACAGAGTAAAAGTTCTTAACACACATTTGTGCGTACCCAGTTCCTTGGACTCAAGTCTCCTGACTGAGGTCACGAGTACCCTGAACGACACGAGTTACGAGAGCTTGACTAGTTCTAGCCTGCTCTGTCTCTTTGTTCTCTTGACTACGGTCGACTACTGGCAACGCATTTCAGTGGAGTCAGACTCAAGTGCTTCGATCTCCCGCCTAAGGTGGACGACTTTTTATCCCAACTCCCTGCCACCACAGAGAATCTCATACAGCAGGGACTGACCACCACCCTAGTGGCTGATGTGGCTTCCCCAGCTCGAGCAGCTGCCTCGGAGCCCCTTGGCCATCACCGCAGGCCATTGTGCTTGGCACAAAAGCGCTTGGCACAAAAGCGCACCCCGTCACCATTCATGGCGCGTTTGTAGACTCCAAAAGTCCTGTATAATACACCACGAGCGCCTTCGTCTGACGCCTCCCTTTTTCCCCTCCTGCAAGGAGGTGAGATTTCTCAGGGTTTCTCCAACCTTAACCCACGTGGCTCAGGGGCCTCAGCTGAGAGCGTAGGGGCCTCAGCTGAGAGCGTAGGGGCTTCGGCCCCTCCTGCTACTTTCCTCTCTCCTGCAGGTTCGAGTCTGGCAGCGGACCAGGAGGACATCCCCCAGCCCAGGGGCCACCTGCCCCTATGAGTCTGGCAAGGGAACATTTTAACCTAACCGGTTTTCTGGATAACGTTATCAGGACAATTCAAGGGGCCAGGGCCCAATCTACTGGGACACTGTATAACCTGAAGTGGTCTGTCTTCGAACGCTACTGTGACCAACGCGACAAGACAACTTCTCAGTGTTCAGTACCGATGGTGTTGTCCTTTCTACAAGACTTATTGGGGGGAGACAATGCTTTACCATTTAAGTCTACTTTGCAGCGATTTCATTGTGCCATGTAGGATTCAGTTCCAACACTCTGAGTGCCCATCCACTAGATACTTACGCCCCGTGCTACGTCACCTGGGATATCTCTCTAGTACTGGAGGCTATGTGTGGGGCCCCTTTCGAGCCCCTCCAAGAGGGGTCTCTCCAAATTGCTTTTGCACACCACCTTTCAGATCCGTGGAAGAGAGGGCACAACACAACTTGTGCCCTGTGCAGGTTTTACGCATGTATATGAACAGGACTCACTCTTTTAGAAACACTGAGCAGCTGTTTGTGTGCTTCATCAAGCCCTCTACAGGGCTCACAGTTTTAAAATAGAGGTCTCCAAATGGTTGGTTCAAACCATTGCCCTGGCATATGAGCAGTGTTACCAAGTCCGCTTATTATAAGCGACCCTGGGCTTCTTTTTTTGAGCAGTCGCTTTGAATTTTGTAAAGTCGCGGGTTGCCGTTTTTTTTTGGGCTTGCTCTTTTCAGGATTGGGCTTGCTGTTTTCTCCTGCTCTGCCGGTCATTTGAATGTGTTTCTCAATGGCAACTCGTTTTTTCTCACTCATCCTTACAAGTGACCCTACTACAGCATTGTTAACTCCCACTTTCTGTGGTCACTTGAGGGGATTTTAGCTGCCACACAGACCCCCGCAAAGAGCAAGGTCTTCCCTGACTAGGCACACGAGTGACGACCCACCCCTTCGGTTGCTTATTTTGGGCTTGTTTTCACTACGACCGTCGGTCGCTTCTTTTGGGCTTGTTTTCAGGACGTCAGTCGCTTATTTGTCATAGAAAATCTGGCAACACTGCATATGAGTCCAAGGGTCGCCAACCCCTGGCTCAGATTAGGGCTCACTTTACCAGTGCGGTCTCTACATCTTGTCCTCTCTTCAAGGGTGCAGCAGTTTCAGACGTGTGCAGAGCGGCTGGTTGAGCCAACCCCGCCACCTTTGTCCGGTTCTACCGGCTAGATGTGACCACATTGCCACAGGAACATAGGGTTCTGGGCACGACTACTGATTGTCTGTAGGGTGATAGGAACGCTATCCTTACAGGAGGCTCTTGGAGTTCTGCCTAGTTTGGACCAGCAATCGGGAGTGATTGTAACTCTCCCATAGATATGTGAACGATTCGACTGAAAGAGAACATTAGGACATGAATATGTCCCCGGTTCTCTGAAGGAGATGAGTGAGCCATCTCTCAAGACACCCTTGTTACCGACAGCCGAAGAGAGGTTTGGCATCAAAGTGGCTTATTTTCGGTTTTGAGAAAGTGGACATCCCGCCCACGACGCAGTTGATTGGACCTTTGGCGTGATTGCAAAGGTCTTCAGCTAATCGTACAGCTGAGAGTGTGCTCCCATAGAGATGGCTCACTCATCTCCTTCAAAGAACCGGGGAAATATTCATGTTCCAATATTTAGTTTTTTAGATAATACTATCTTCTTTCTCTCTCTTTTTCTTTCCAAATCTTATTGAATGACAATTGTGTATGATAATGTGCTTTACGGAGGCTATTGCTATTGAATGCCAGTTCACGAGGATATCACAATATAAAAAGGCATAATTATAGTAATTTTTATCTTTTTGCCATGACATTTTGCCTTTGTGTTAGTGTAGGAATACATCTTAAATGCAAATATGTGAGCATTGCACATTTATTTCCATGGAGAAGTGATACTTTCTAACGTATTCTGCCCAAAATCAAGAATTTCGGCGGCCATTTTGTTTTTTGCCCATTTCATGGTCAAAAACTCAAAATTCAGCTTGGGAACCAGGCTAGCTGAATTCAGGGTACTCTAATTGTCTTAGAAAACTAGGTTCCCAACTTTTACTAAAAAATGCTTCTAACACCCTTATAAAGGGCCTTTTTCTGGAAATGCTTCTAGTCTAGTATTTATGCGCTGTTAACTCATTAGCTCCTACATGTTTCTATTTACTACATTTTTCTATTTTCACTGTATGGCATTAGTCTGCGGTGTTGAAGGGAAGTTCAGCTTCTCCTATGAAATGTCAACAAATAAATAAAATGTGCAGTAGTGTTCACATTTTGTTGAGTAATGTTAATCTTGAAGGCACCTTCATTGCCAATCAGCTACTTAATACAAATCAGATGACAAGGTTTCTCTATACAAATTCTTCCAAATCACTGTTTTCTGGACAATGCATTTGCCTGTTGAAGAGCAGCTTATCTACATTTCAATGGGACTGCATGGATGTTTTTTTCCTTGCCACAAAAACTGGTTTGTCATTGGATAAATGCCACAGCTTGTCCTGCTCTTCCGACGCTCAGTGTCTCTGGGGGTGAATGGAGTTGTGACGCTTAGCAATCGAATGGTGATTGGAGGATCAACCGAGAGGCTGTGCCGATTTTGACTGACAGGTAGTCTGATGAATAGCCTCTACGGACTTGAAAAAACTGCTGTTCAATACTATTGCAGAAGTTGCAAGAGGAATCAAAACAGTCTTGCTATTTGCACTGCAAAATTGCTTGTATGTTTATTTATAGGCCTACAGTAGATAAAATGCACTTTCCCTCGTATTCCGTCGTTTCAGTTCAAGTAGATCCTTCAGTCAGGCTGTTGGCTTGATAGGACCTCAAACTAGTTAGCAACGTGCACCCTGAAGGTGGCAGAATGCTATCATTGTCGAACAGACTTTGAGAAAAGCCTTTCGTTACGAGTAGAAACTTACAACTCAGCATTTCAACACCAGAGATTGATATGGTGGAAAAGTACATTGGGATTGGACGACAGTCACATTGCACTGAACAGATTAAATGTCCACATTTCCAAATGCCACATCTGTAACAATGTACAGTGAATTGGTCACGCAGACCTGTGGGTAATGGGTAACCTCAAGTGCTGACGTGAAGTTCTGAAGTGAAGGTGACAAGTAGGCCTACTATTGACCACGCCATGGATTTCTCGCCTATGGTCGAGGATCTGTCCAAATTGTAGGCACATACAAGACAGTAGGCTAATAACATGTACGTTTATGGACAGTCATGGTTGAGCATGCAATTTAATATGAAAGTAGGGAATCATTCAACAAGGGGAGGGACAAAGCATTAACTGTGTTATTTGATATGGCTCTTTTTCTACAAAAAGGACTTGGTGTGTGTGAGTGTGTGTGTGTGTGTGTGTGTGTGTGTGTGTGTGTGTGTGTGTGTGTGTGTGTGTGTGTGTGTGTGTGTGTGTGTGTGTGTGTGTGTGTGTGTGTGTGTTTGTGTGTGTGTGTGTGTGTCGGCAGGTAGTCTGCCCCCCCAGTGTGTGTGTGCAAGCGCGCATGTATAGCCTTTATATAGTATGTACCTGAAAGCCATCCATGAGCTTCCCCTCTTCTAAAGACAAGAAATTGCCGCTGGTATTGAAGGTCATAAAATCAACACCAGTACCACATTCCTTTCCGAGAATATGGTGTGGGTTGGATTTTTTGAGATTCATTTCTCTTGTTAGTACATTTTTAACATTTTTTATTTTTCTTGCTCAGCTAGAGATGGTAGTGTCTTCTGATTGCGTGTTCTTCTGTGCTAATTAGCTGGTTAATTTAGTCTTGCCGGTGTGAGCAGACATCAAGGTTAGCCTCTAGCGTTACTGCTGCTGCACCCTTTAACCAGAGAGAGTAGAGAGAGAGAGGTTCCATTGGCCCATTGTTTCCGGGTTCTATTATTGCAAGAGGGAGGGGGGGAATCCCCCTTTAGGCAGACCTAGGCAGACTGTTCTATTCAATGCTAGGAGTATTATGACACGCCCCTTTAGGCAGACCGGAATCTGGTCATGTTAGGTGGCCATAGCAACCTATTACATTGGCATATCTCTATATACTTAAAGAATCTCTGCTTTAACTGTTCTGTTTCGCTTCAGATTATTTCCAGTGTTGTTGCCTTACATCAGATTCTCCCTGAAAACGTGACACGTCGCATTACATTTGGCATATATTAGGTAAAAGAAATAGAAATTAAAAAAGAAACATATTATCCACAATTACCGGGCCTACATACAGTTGGCTTAATAGCCCTACATGATATATTTCTCTGTCAGACTCTGCAAAGATGAATGTAAGATCAATGGAAGCTTGCAACTCGTTCTCTGGGAGAAACTCCCAGGATGGTGTAGCCATTCATGGCTGTCACTTGGAAGACAAATGCATAAACAAGGTAATTTAAGTTCTTAATTGAGGAGGAGGTTGGACGGGAATACGTATGCATGCCTGCATGCATGACTGAACATCTGGATGCATAGTATGAAAAGCTATTTCCTCATATACGTACTTATAGCATTTGTGGGAGGACACCACAGACCAGTCATCCATCTATGAACAACTCCCAAATGCAGTGACTCTCTGCGCACATTTGCATGAAGGTGAAAAGAACATGAAAAACACAAGACACACCTAATGGTCATCTGGTCTCTCTCTCTCTCTTTCTCTCTCCATCTCTATCTCACCCACACACACATACACGCACGCACGCACGCACGCACGCACGCACGCACGCACGCACACACACACACACACACACACACACACACACACACACACACACACACACACACACACACACACACACACACACACACACACACACTTAAGTCAGCAGTTATGTTGTCAAGTGAGACTTCTCATATGTCTGATAAAAAGGTTAAAGTGAGAGGTCAAGATGGGGGATGTTGTTTTTGCCATGCGAGGTAAAAAAAAGAAGGTTTAGCAGAGGAAACAATTATTTTTCACAATGTCAGTCTCTGGAAGCTCTAAGGGCAATCTTTTTTACTTGGCCTACATTTAGAATTTAGCATTGCGTTCTCCGCCACTTTACGGACTGTTGAAGTCATATTCTAAGAACAACTATTGAATTGTTATTGAGATCAGACTAGAAACAATGACACCCTGCTGTGCTGCGGAGGCAACGAACGGAGACTCAGAGACTGTGATGACAACTAACTCAAAGACGGTAAGGGTACTGAGCAAAGCCTGTGCACGGCTGACAAGAAGCTCTCGCCTTTAATCCCTGGAAAAGGCAACTTGTGTCTGCAGACATATTCAAGTTATTCTCAGAAACGTCTCCTCCAGGGCACCGCATGTCAGGGTTTATTCTCTTTGTATCCTCGCAGAGTTCACAGTGGCACATCTTCACAATGATTCGTGAAACACGTTAATAAACATTGACATCATGGTTTTAATTGGGCTTCATTGCAATGCAAGTAATTACATGTGTATGTGCATGTCTTTGTTGTGTAATAGGGAAACAGCTAGTATTGAGTTGGACGATACGCTCGTCACAATACGCTGAGGTGAACTTAGGTTACAGCGCGTTGCATTTGTCTGTATTACCGCCACATGTTTCTTTGTCTTTACAGGTGCACTGTGTAGGATGTGGCCAGAGTCGATATTGCAACTACCCTGCTCATTGAAACTGTGCTGCTTATTGCCACATATGATCTTTTCATGAATATTTACTGAGTAATAAACCAATATTTACTATATGACCAAAGTACAGCAATTTTCACAACTGAAAATGTCTATTTCTTGAAATTCAAAATGGCGGACCATGGAAAAGATTCCCCTTTTCATGTATGAAAAGTGCAATTTTCCCAGTCATAATGAATGATTAGAATTTGATGGTGATGGTAAGTATTTGTTTAAAAAAAAACTTGTGAATGTGCAGCATGAATTCTGGAATTCTAAAAATATTACACAGTACACCTTTAAATGTCTATAGGTTTAGGGGGTAAAAACACAACATAAATGGTTTAAGGTACAGATATCTGGACAAGTTAGAGCTCAATACAGTAGTGTACAGCATGGTGTTATAGGGCCACACCCCACCCCACCCCACCCCACTCCACTCCACTCCCACCCAAGATGTCAGACGCATGGCTATGCTGTAACTGCCCCGTCGCTGCTGCTGCCTCCTGGTTATATTTACCCGCCCCATGAGAGCTGGGGCCCTGGCCTGGATTGGCTGCCTTTGCTGCAAGACCACGCTGCACTGAACCCATTGACTACACTTATTGATCGATTACAGTGCAGTCGGCCACATCTGATTTCTCCAGTCTTAATCCATCACTGGTTTAACAGGGATGAAAAATCAGCAGCAGCAGCGTGTTGCCCTCTAGGCATTAGCCTTGACAGCAGCCACCCCTGGGGAGCTGGTGTGGATGTGTGATATTGCCCAAAAAGCATCTTATTGGTTCTATATCCTGATGTTATTGTTTTACTATCAGCTGGAAATTGTGTTTTAAAAATGGGATATTTGAAAAGGGAGAGGTTGCAGAGATAGGAATGTTGTGGAGAATACTTATATTCATTTTGTCAAAGATTCCATATGTAACCTGTGGTAAGTCTCAATACCCACTTGAATTTAGCAGGTAAATTATGGAAATTAGGGTGCTTCAAAAGGTGTTGCTAATTCACACGCTTTGATTTAATACCCATTGATTGTTACTGTATACACGACACTAGGCAGAAATTACAGATACTGTAACTAGTGAGCAACTTTCTTGACACACTTTTATTTTTACACACACACACATACACACACACACACACACACACGCACGCACGCACGCACACACACACACACACAGACACACACACACACTAGATCTAGCATATCCTGCTATCTCGCCTGATACTCTAGCTGATAGTTCGTACATTATCTTTAGTTCTATTTTTCTTATATTATCCAACTACATTACACACCCTCCTTTTCTCCCTCTCTCTGGGTTCAGCGATAGAAAGTTTCTCCCCTTTAAGCATTGGAGAGCAGACAAGGACAAAGCAAGGGCAGTGCAGCGGAGAGGAAAGTTTGGGAGCAGAACAGAAACAAACGCAGAGGTATACACACTCTCACACATACACACACAATTCACAACTGAACCATCGTTTGTCACATCTCGCATGGCTTTAGATTTATCACGCTGGTGCAGAAGCAGTACCTGCTTCACCACAGAGAGCCCCTGGAGAATGAAACAACAGATAAACACACAAACACACTTCGTCATAGCTCTTCGCTCTCACTTGCTCTCTCTCTCTCTTTTTCTTGCGCTCTCTCTTGCTCTTTCACGCTCTCTGTGTCTCTCTGCTTGCCCTCTCTCTCTCCCACACACACACACACACTCACTTGCTTCCTCACACACACAGGTGCATGTGACCCCCCCCCCCCTGATTGATTTATTTATTTATTTTACAACATTTCTGATGTAACATTCTCTGTTGAAAATAATACGCAGACTACATTGCAGAGACAGCACTATACTATACTAGACTATACTATAGTCACTTGGTCATGTGCAAACACACATGTACTACAGTATGCAAATCCAAACAGAAGCCTTAGTCCTAATTATCGTCACCTCATCCCTCCTTTTTAATTTAATGCAGTGGGTTACAGCATCTCATTTGTGCAGAGTAATTACTCTCGGCTGACTTATACGCACGATAATAGGGTTTAACACGGATGGCATAAACCTTCGTGTGAAATAAACTAATCCTCATCACCATTCGTCCCATCATCTTGCTCACGTTTTTTTCTTTTTTTTTTCATATCCAAAAACCAAAACATAGTCTTTTTTTCCCTCCATGAATTTTGACAGCTGCATTTCCACCGGGGATTTTGTTGATGCGTATGGAAATGCTTTCATACCGTTTTTCCTTATTTGCCTCCCTGTAATTGTAAGTGCTTAATTGACAGCCTGCTTTAGAGTCTGGAACATTTGCATATTGCCTCTTTGTGTCATGACCAGAGAAGGGGAGACACAAGGAGAGAGATGTGTGTGTGTGTGTGTGTGTGTGTGTGTGTGTGTGTGTGTGTGTGTGTGTGTGTGTGTGTGTGTGTGTGTGTGTGTGTGTGTGTGTGTGTGTGTGTGTGTGTGTGTGTGTGTGTGTGTGTGTGTGTGTGCGCGCGTGCGTGTGCAGCATGCATGTACTGTATGTCTATGCAAGTAGCCTATATGAGTTTCAATGTCAAGTTGGGATTGATGATATTCTGATGAAAATATTTTTTACTTTACCGTTTTTAAAAAATATTTTTTTTACTTTTACTTTTTTACACACACACACACACACACACACACACACACACACACACACACACACACACACACACACACACACACACATATTTTCAAGCATACACTCACAAAAAGCATGCTCGCATACACACACACACACACACACACACACACACACACACACACACACACACACACACACACACACACACACACACACACACACACACACACACACACACACACACACACACGTGTATGTTCAAGCACACACACAGACACAAGGGAGAGACACAGACTATTTTTGTCTCAGCATAATTACTTTACTCCTCCATACAGCTAATTAGGTTATAGAAAGGTTACTTCGCTTAGAATAAAACACTGTTTTTCATTGCACTGTTTAGGTGTAACAGAATGCAATCAGTTGTAGCACTATGGACAACAGAACATATGGACACCATAATAGAAAATAATTATTGCCACACTAAATGCAGACATGGTGATTGTAAGACAAACAACCTGGACTGCCATGTTGCTGGCTACCTGACAATTGACCTATACACCTGACGAAGACCGCCTGAGGTCGAAACGTTGTGTTCAAATAAATCAGTGAGCAGTAACAGTGTGCGGATTTCCTTTCTTCCTTTACGCACGTTTGTTTGATCCAGCACCTGTTTTACTGGATGAGCGCGCATCACCTACACTTCTTTTACCTGACAATAGCACGAGCTGTTTTCGAACTTTTTTCAGTCTCCCATTCCAGAAGGCTAGCAACTTTAATGTCCCTCATTCTGGTACATGTATGTTTACGTTTTATTGTGTATCCTATTCAATACTTTATGTCTTTATACCTTTTCACTCTGTTTCCTTCCTCTACCCTTCCTTTATTTTTTGGGATTTTCGGGATAGTTGTTCCCAAAACATTACTCCGACTTCAATTCTTTATTTAGTAAAGTTACAATAGACTGAACACAATATTGTGATAGGCCTACATATCTTATGGCACAACACATTATGGTGACACTGTATTTTAATAAAGATCATTGAAATTGCACAATAGTCCGCCAAACATGTCACTCTATTTTAATATATGTACTAAGTTGTATTCACACATAGGCCTACGTACTGTAGCTTGGTGCATTGGAGGTAATAGATACTCTGAAAAAAAGTATGCCCCTGGAGTTGGCAAAGTTTGCCAGCCATCAAGTGTGAAAAGGATGCTGGTATGGTAATTACTCGACGGCCTGCCAAAAGACCATTCAAACAAAGACAATGGGATCCTCTTGGTGAGGAATGAAAAAAAAGCATGCCATTGTCTTTGGCTGTTTTTCAGTAGGCTACAGTGTACAAGAGACTGCTACTCCTGGGCTACAACTCCAAGGGATGAAACATCAAACCCTTGCCTGGATAATTGTTCACTAACAGGGGGTCCTGTGATACCATAACCCCTGCTATTCTGTTGTGCCCTTCCTTTCTTGCATCGGATATGTCAGTAGCACCATGCACTTGGCATAGATTCGAGGTATCAAGACTTGTAACACCAGCCGTCCCGTGCAGAAGTCGTGATATGGTGGCTAAAACACGGTAGAAGTTGAAACTTCCTCAAAAGAACATTTTAGCCTCTGGATAAGCCCTTAGGGTAACCACGAAAAGATTTCTGATGAGCCTTTGAATATTAATTCTTCAGATAATTGTTATGGTTTTTATGTTGAACTGAGAGTTAAACATGCAGTTAACATACAGTGTGTGCTGTACTGTTTGTATCTTGGACAAGTAAACCACCTAGCAGGTCCGTTCTGCATCATAACTGCCCACAATAGCATAACAGATGTCCAACTGAGCAGAGTACATGTTTTGTTACAGTTGCTGAAATTACTTCAAGACTTCCAGCATGCAGCAGCATCATTGCAATACAGGACTAATATAGAAGTTCCATAGAGGAGTAAGGTACATAGGCCTACATACATAATTGCCCACACCACCTTGAATCAAGTAGGCCGTGGAATTTGTTTACTGACGACATGGCTAATGCGGCTATGCAAAGGTACATGCATAATCCATAAAGAACACACACAGCTGAAATCACTGCAACTGTTTTCTTTTTTTTACTACACCATCAGAACTTTACCTGAAGAAGGTCGGATGACCGAAACGTTGTATTAAAGTTTGTTGGTGGAATGGACAGTGTGCGGGATTTCTTTGCACTTGACTGACAACCCCGCTGGGATAACATCCTACGCACCTGCCCAACTACAGAGGTGTGCAAAAGTGTCTTTATTGAACTACACCATCAGTGCCACTTTCACTACGCCATCACTTTATCTGTGAACATGATTAGGACTATGGTACAGCAACACACTCGTGTATGAAGACTATGCTCCAGTATAAAAGTTGAGTATAAAAACAGAGCTGTCTGCTGTGACAGTAAATTCGCAAGTTTGGTTGGGCCTCACTGCTGCATTTAGATGAGATCACTTTATTAGAACCCAAAGGTAGATTTGGTTTGCCGATAAGTGATCTCCACTCATACAAAACAAAACAGAACAAAACATCTTCAACATTTAAGACACACATATACAAGCATTCCACACTGAAAACTTAAGCCCTATTCCAACGGGACTAGTTTACTGTAATGGGGAGACCTGGGGTAAAGTAATAATAACTGGGAAATGTAGTCCCGTCCGAACACACCATGTCAGTAAAGATAGCGGAGTATGTCGGGTATAATTTCACAGCAAGTTTTACCTCCTGTAAAACGGTCCGGAGATATTACCCTTGGTAATACTAATCCCGTCCGAATGCGACCCTATGTAAAGATCTCTGGTTAAGTGCACGAAACGCACAATATCCAATCTCTCCGGGCTTGCAAACATTACAGCCTTGCAGTAAACGTTTAGTTTAGTTTTACGGAGTTGTTCCAAGCTGTGTTCGCTGCCAATATCAGACAGCATGGTCAAACGCACTCTCCAAATGAAAGGACACGCATGCAGACACTTTAGAAATGGATTTTGATGGGTTAGTAATCCAACAGGCAATTATTAGAATTGTTCCATGGGACCAAATGCCTCAATGGATGTGCAATAATGTGCTCAAAAATCAATAACACATTGTGGAGTTGGCATGCGCATGACGACAAGTGCAGTAACAACAGTGCGTGATGAGTAACCCCTCCTACTTTCTGTTGGTTTACTGAGATATTACAATCCAGTCCGAATCGGCCATTTCACATTTCTCCATGTCCCTACATAAAACTAGTTCCGTCGGAATAGGGCTTTAGTCAGTATCAAAAAGTTGTGCATCCTGTTGAAGGGACACAAAGTCACATAGTGACAAAGATAGTATCTATAGGACCTTTATACATAAAATGAGATAAATATGTAAGAATATAGAAGCGTGGTAAAACAATAAAAACATGATAAAAGAAAATAAAAGTCAGTGGTGTGTATCCTGCCATATGAATTGGAGCTGTTCTGTTGGATGCGGTGTAGCGCATGTCCCCTGCTGACCTCATAAAGGTGGGCAGTGCAAACCAGATAGATGGCAGACTGTATTTAAGGTACTGCATTAGTCTCTCTACAAGCTCTTTGCAGTAATGGGAGACAGTGCCACGTGTCCTGAAATGCACTTGGTCTTGGTATTGGTTTGTTTCTATTAACTGTTGCATATACGCCATACCAACAGTCAGCTGATATACAGTAAAAATGCTGATATACAAGCCACTGTTTAAGTGCTATTAAGTGCCTAACATGATTGCTGATGTCAGTAATGTTGAAGGCCATAAACACAAGACTGTTCGGATATCGGTTATTAATTATCCACCCATCATTTAAAGACCCCTGAGTTATTGAACAAAATTACTGTGCTAATTAATTTTAGTTACTACACCTTATTGTTATCGTTTCATCATCAGCTGCTGGACATATTGCTACCCTGACTGTTACATTATCTACTGTAAAATATGATCCATGTTTGGATAGAGTTTGCGCCTCCATGCCAGATTTCCTCCCCCCTTATCTCTCACTACCACCATTAGTATTTGGCACTTTGCATCACAAATGAAGTCACCTGATCCTTGTTTAATAATGCAATAATTCATCTACATCACTGCCAAATCTCTCTCTCTCTCTCTCTCTCTCTCTCTCTCTCTCTCTCTCTCTCTCTCTCTCTCTCTCTCTCTCTCTCTCTCTCTCTCTCTCTCTCTCTCTCTCTCCTTTTCACCATCTCCCATTTCCCCATTTCTCCATCCCACTTGCTGTCCCACCCTTACACACACTAATTTTCCCTGTGTGAGGAAAAAAGGGACTTTTGATTCAGAATAAGGGGGAGTTCATTACACTCAAAGCCTGCTGGGAATGCAATTTCTTTCCCTGCTGTCACATATTTGTTGTACACGCGCGCACACACACACACACACACACACACACACACACACACACACACACACACACACACACACACACACACACACACACACACACACACACAGAGAGCTACTTAGTCATGTGCATAATTCACATGTACGCACACACATGAGCACACACACACACACTTGGCACAAGACCCTGATTTGTTTAACACACCAAGCACATACACAATCTTAAGACATTCCTCACAAGTGCAGGCAAAGCACGATTAAAGGCCAGAACAATCTGCCTTAATTTGTATTGTTCAGACAGTTGTTAAAAGATTTTCAAACATGAGTAATGAGAACAATAAAATTATTGTGTTGCAGAAAATATGATGGTACTATGCTTTATACTGTAGCCTACATGTGTGAATGCTAACAGTCAATCACATATAGGCATAACTGGAACGTCCACAAATAAAACAAAGGGCAATCAGAGATGACAACCCGTTTACCCTGCAGGCAAACCAAAACATTGCGGGCGGACACACAGCCAGAGAGACAGCCAGAGAGACAGACAGACAGACAGACAGACAGACAGACAGACAGGGGTCATTGCAATACGGGAAATTAAAACGGCAACACCTTCTGTGCAGTATAATTGTAGGCTGGGCACGTCCATACTTCCTGTGACACTGCATCAAATTACACAACTCAGTCTGGCCAAGATCTCTGGCATTTCAGATCCACCCCAGACAGGTAATCAATCAAACGTGTAAGAACAGCACACTGTCCATTTATTTAACATTGTGGTCATTCTGGTGTTGTACGAATAGTCGAATGTGCTGTCTGTGAGATTTTAGCTTTTGGATGATAACCTTGGTTACATCCAATGCACCACTTCTTATGTGTAGAGTTAAAGAGGTGTGCAATCGTCACCCAAGCAGATACCCAAGGAAGATGGGGGCAGGTTGATTAATTGATCAGCAATACAAATTATAACTAGAATGGGCACTCGGTAGAGCGCAAACCTTCGCCTACGCCACTTATTTTTTTCTGGCCATCTTCAAAGTGTGGGGCATAACATTCTCCAAATTTTGGTGTTAGTTTCATTTAAATCAGACCGGAATATCGTAATATTACATTTTTGGCCCAGTCTTGACCTCTTATTCAATTCAGCATGCACACGTTGTTCTGGCATATAGTGCTTGGCAAAGAAAAACGTTTTTGACCTTTTCGTGACCTTGACCTTGACCTTTGACCCAATCACTCCCAAAAAGTAATTGGTTGTTCCTTGGGTCATGACCAATCATCCCACTAAATGTCATAAAAATCGGCTCAATTTACGTTTTGACCTTTTCGTGACCTTGACCTTGACCTTTGACCCAATCACTCCCAAAAAGTAATCGATTGTTCCTTGGGTCATGACCAATCATCCCACTAAATTTCATAAAAATCGGCTCAATTTACGTGTTTGACCTTTTCGTGACCTTGACCTTTGACCTTTGACCTTTGACCCAATCACTCCCAAAAAGTAATCGATTGTTCCTTGGGTCATGACCAATCATCCCACTAAATTTCATAAAAATCGGCTCAATGTGCGTTTTTGACCTTTTTAGTGACCTTGACCTTTGACCTTTGACCCAATCACTCCCAAAAATTAATCAATTGTTCCTTGGGTCATGACCAATCATCCCACTAAATTTCATAAAAATCGGCTCAGTTCTGTCTGAGTTATACAAAGTACAAACAAACATTTTGACCTTGACCTTTGACCTTTGACCCAATCACTCCCAAAAACTAATCGATTCTTCCTTGGGTCATGACCAATCATCCCACAAAATTTAATAAAAATCGGCTCAGTTTTGACTGAGTTAGACGAAGTACAAACAAACAGACAAACAGACATATTCACAAATAAATAAATACACGGCGGGCAAAACATAACCTTCTGGCGAAGGTAATAATGAATGTCATAAGTTCACCATCTTAAAAAGGCCCAGTCATATTACAGAGGAAGGTCAATTGGGTGAATTTGACTGCAGGATGGCTGAACAATGGGGAAATGGAATTATGGGGAACATTACCCAAAATGTAAAAGCAAATATTGCCCCAAGCCAGGTGTAATGATGTACAAGCTTTTCAAGGCATGGCATTGTTTTCACTGATAAGCGGTGGTTCCTCAAATGTGACAGACAAATGTCTATGCGGAAACATATCTCAGCTCAGCCAAATATTAAGTGGACACCTGTTACACTGAAAGCTTGGTGCAGGACAAAGTGGACACCTGTTACAGATGCAGGGACGGGAATGTACTACAGCGAGCTGTGAGTCACCAGTGGCATCCCTCAACTTCCAGAGAGGTGAGTGTCCTGTCCCCCAGAGGACAGTAGCTCTTGAAACAGTTTTATGTGGGCGTTTCTCAGGAAAAAAAAATTATGCCCTTATACTGCCCTCCGATATGTTTCTCCTTAAATTCCCTCAGGGGAAAAACAATAAGGCTATTGTAAAATCTTATGCTGAACTCACATGGGAGTTATATCAGTCACATATATCATTTACACTGGGCTGAATTTCTCTTAAAATGCCTGCAATAGAAAAATATCAAATTTTATGGAAGATAATTTATCCTGAAAGAGAAAGTAAATATCATTTTGGCAAATCGTAGCATATTTTCCCCATAGAGTGACAAAAGAAGTTTGTTTCTTGTTAAACATTCCCCCAAAATAAAATAGTGGGACAATTATAAAAACATTCCTCATGGGACTCATTTTACATCCAGTATCTTTTATCTGACATCTAAAATGACAAAGAGTAACAAATACATATTTTACATAATAAATAGGAGGTCTGTATACAGTCTCTTTAGATGATGACCATCATAATGTCATGGACTATGGTAGCTCAGGAGAGACAATGGGCCTTAAATTAGACACATGACATTCTATCTTCGATTTTTTTTTTTATAAAGACATTACAGGGGTTCAGCGTCGTTCTTCAGACTTTGTTAAGCTTGGTAATGTGTTAAACTGTAGGTAGCCTAATGTTTTAAATATGTGGTCCATGGCCCTGAATGCAAATTGAAAAGGTATCCTCTGGAAGAGTACATCATTATGGTATGTTTGCCCAATGTATTTACAATGTATTAATCAGATTAAGATGGTTTATCAATTGCTTCAACCATGAATGTCAATCTGTAATGCCCTGTGTACACCAAGCGCGACCTACGCTACCTGAGTGACGGAAGTCATTATTTCTCTATGGAGGAAAGGCGAATAAAGCCACAAGAGCGAATTCGCCAGGAGCAAAGCGAACAGAGCGAATAGAGCGAATTTTAACGATTTAAGTCGAGCTAATATTGTGGTAATGAGCTATGACGCAGTTCGCGAAAAACAATTGGAATGTTCACATCTCCGAATGTCCCAGGCTGTCAAGCCAGAGCCGTTATGTGATTAGCTAAATCAAATGTCAATGTCGCATCCAGAGCGATAAAGCAAATTCATGGCGAAATTTCTTCAACGACTCCAGCTACCTGGGTTGCGTAGGTCGCGCTTGTTATACACGCAGCATAAGAAGTGAATGGCTGTGGATGACAGGACGGTGAATCTCAATCTCAGTTCAATTAAGTTCAGTTCAGTCAAGACTCAGCCACCATCCCATCAGCCCCTAGCCCTCGCCAAAACAAATGTGGGTGTCAGTGTCCCAGACAGGGTGCAAGCGTTCCACACGTTATGCTACAAACTTCACAGACATGGCAGGTAATGCCTCAGGCTACAGTGCAACCTTCAAAGCCCACACAGGATGTAAGGTGGCACGAGGGAAGGGTCCTTTTCTGTCTTGTAATGGTTGTAACCAGACTCTGCTGGGGGTAGAATTCATGCATAGCCTTAGAAGACTTCCATCTCAGGGGTTCGGTTTTTCTAGGACACACAATGCCACAAGCTGAATGACTGGATGCAGCACTGTTCATTGAAAGCACTGTGAAACAAAACACTAAAGCAAAACTACTCAAAATCTAATTTCCTTAAATAGCCTAGGTGAGCTCACTTTCTGAGCTTGCCAAGATGCAAAAGGCTGTAGATACTCAGGCTAATGTTTTTGAACTTTAACGAAAAGGCCAGTAAAGAGACGGATGCTAAACAAAATGAAAGCTTTTATGCCCCATGCATTTTTGATAACCTATGGATAAGATAGATTAGATGTTTGGACGTTATGAATTCCAGCTTTGCTCCAAGACATTAAAATGCACTCCTGCAAGATATATAGGCCTAGTACTGTATGAAAAATATTCTCATCCAAATACGAATGGGGCTGCGAGCAGTCGATGGTGGACCTGGCAGACCCAAGTGACAGCAAGGAAAGCTCCTACAACAACAGCGGTTTGGAGCAAGTTGGAAACATTCTCACAGAGAGATCTGTTAGGAGAGTGCAGAGAGTGTGACTGTCACTGCAAACAGTGCAGTGAGGCAGATACTATAGAATCCTATTTTACTGCAAAAGAGGGCCTTAAAATGGTGCATCTACCTAGAATAGAATACATGGTGGTCAGAAACTGTCTGTCTGTCTGTCTGTCTGTCTGTCTGTCTGTCTGTCTGTCTGTCTGTCTGTCTGTCTGTCTGTCTGTCCATCTGTCTTAACCTGGTTGCGTACAACAAATTAATCTTAAAAACCTGTGTATAAACAGTATAACTAGACACAAGGCTGTGTCCATACTATAGCTAAACCATTAGCCTATAAATCAGAATAACAGCATTTGTGACAATATGGTATTGTATGGTATTGCATTGTTTTTTCCCTATAAAATAGATACATGTTACATCATTGTGTAGATGAAAGCGCTTCATTACATTACTGTAAATAAAACAACAGATATCTCGGGAACAATGATCCCACAGGGTGAGATCTTTTCAAAATCATCATAGAAGTAAAAACCCAAAGAAATGGAAGCAGAGGAGAAAAAAAAGTAGAATAAGATCCATTACGGAAAGACAAGCCCTTCTTGCACTGTATGTACCACCAGCAGACCCAATGTACCAGATATCACAATATCCCAACAGTGACTCGACGGATCCCTGGACTAAAAGACAGCTCTCATCACAACAGCAGAAGAACTGGCCTGAAGTACAAGGTCAACAGAAGCCCGAGGTCTACCACAGCAAGACAGAAGCAAGGCTGAGTTCCCTGGACACTACAGCTCAAAACAACAGGAGCCAAGATCCT
>NC_085872.1:41385423-41390423 GCF_034702125.1 Engraulis encrasicolus | reverse complement strand
GACTGCAGTAAAGTGATTTGTTTCACCATAAAATGTCTTGGTGAACAGGAGCCAAAGCGCAATAGATAATGTGGGGTGTTTCTGTTGTAAGGAGTTTCAAGAGGCCTGCCGCCTGACATATAACAAGGAAAAAAAACAAATAATTCAGAAACAAGTAAACGTCTGCCTGAAATTCTTGCAGTTGCAAGAGAACATGTTTCCCAAATGGCTAAGGATTCACAGTAGACACAATAAACCAATGTCTTTATAATGTCATTACTACACAGTTACTTAGGGGACTTCTGGATAATTCTGTGCTTGTAGCTTTGTTAGAGTGTCCTGATAATATAACACTTTTAAATCTCATTCTAATATAAAAGCTGTTTAAGATAATAATCACAAGACACTGCATAATGAGCTGAGAAGTTATCCTTGAGGAATGTGTTATTTAACACATCCGCAGCTCAAGATTTTTGCACTCACTGTGTTAACTCTTGACGCCATTGAAATTTAATTTTGTGTGGCTCTCCAGCTACATGCCACGTGTTTAATTAATTCAACACATCGGTGTGGTTTATTTAGACAAACTTGGAGACCTGTCACCTCAATGTGTTCCAGAGAAGTGTGCTCTGAAGGCTGATATCCGCTCTTAACCAGACACTGCTTTGGCTTATTTAAACGGACAGGGAAAAGCAAACACGCTGCTTGACCACCGTCTGACTTTAAGGGTAGTAACCGAGTCATGACTGTAGACCAGGGGTGGGGAACCTTTTTCATTCGAAGGGCCATTTCAAATTCATCCGAGGGCTGTAAAAGTCCTCCAAGGGCCATACTATGAGCACAAACCAGGATTTTCCCCTTCCTTTAGGCCTATATTGAAGGCAGCCACCTCTTAAACAAGCACCACCCTCTCTAGGTTCCCTGAATATGACTTAATTGTATTGCAAATGCATTTTCCAAGATTCCTTTACAACGTATGTCATATTTCATGTGAAACTGCATAGCATTAAAATCATATCAGGGGTCGGATAATACAGCCTCAAGGGCCACAAACAGCCCTCAAGACATAGGTTCCCAACCCCACCCCTACTGTAGACGTTATGAACCCTAAATAAGGGCACCAATGGCCTACCAGCGCTCATACCTTAACAGCTTCCATTCAGAGCTTCTGGAGCAGTTTGCTCTGTGCATCTGAAGTGCAAGTCAGCATTTTTGAAAGTGTGCTGAATTGTCTGCTCATCTGCAACACAGAGAGTTTAAT
The DNA here is from genome assembly GCF_034702125.1 of Engraulis encrasicolus. Taxonomy (NCBI): domain Eukaryota; kingdom Metazoa; phylum Chordata; class Actinopteri; order Clupeiformes; family Engraulidae; genus Engraulis; species Engraulis encrasicolus. The sequence continues at coordinate 41,389,183 of NC_085872.1, read as the reverse complement.
GTAAAAGACACACTGCAATGGTGTGCAATTTAGACTGAGTTTCAAAAGTACAATACAAAACAAGCTACATTTGAACTGAAAACTATTGTTATTGTAGGCCTACAGTATGACTTGTTTTAAATAGATTGGTTGCTGGCCACTTTTGAAATGGCACTGTAAAACAATTCAAGGTATTTGTGGCATATTTAAATAATGAATAGAATTCCATTGCAGAACAGATTAAAAAACTCAATTTTCTTAGATGGTACATGACTCCTATCAGTGTTTGACCAGCTGTTTGTGTTAGTCATTTAGTGTTCCTAAAATATTACAGTATTATTAACCTAAACTAACACCCTAATTGTTTTGTATATCTCTTTTCAAATTCATCTACACAAAATATTGTTGACCTACTTTGCTCGCTCCTCTTTCTGGTAATTCGTACCAAAGAAGCCACATGTGCAAGCAAGATAGTGCTGCTATGGAAACATTAATAAACAAAACCATGTGGGTCATGGTTTGAACAGAAGTCAACTTCAGAGCTACGGAGAGTGTCTGCACTGTAATATGATTCAAAGAATCCATGCCTATATCCCTCAGCTCCAAAGCAGGAGAGGAAATAGCATTTATTAAAATCTCAAAGCAGAAGCTGCAGTGCTGCCTGTGAGAGTGTACAGTGTGTTGTCAGAGAAGGTGACAGTGTGACTGTCCCTAGATGCTAATTTCTGCATAAATGAATGATTTTATCTGTGGGAATTGAAAAAAAGTGCACAAGATGAAGCCTTTAAGGAACCATGAATATGGTGGGCTTATCCAAGACACAACACATTGTCTGTCTAATAATGGACTGAGGCTGCATTTTCACTACATGTTAATGTCAATGAAAAACTAAGTCTTTGTTGTTGTATTCATCTCATGGCCACTTGTCCTATATATATGCAGGGGCACTCTTAGCCACTGGAGTTACAGATAATTATGTGAGTAGGACCTAGCCTATGGTGCCTTTTAAAGCACGTCTGCTACTTAGATAATCAGGATCCCTCAGCCAGGCAGAGCAAAGGAACAGTGGGGTGTCTGGAGGGTACTCTGGAGTCTCCGTCATTTCATATTCTGTAATTGTCATGACACCGCCTCGGATAATTGTTCTAGCAGTCCATAGCTGCCGTTAATGAAGCTGCCGTATTATCAGCATTACGAGAGTCGTCCGTGGCAGTGGAAACCGAGGGCGAGGGCATTTTGATTGCAGACATGTGGCACCATGTAACAGATACTTGGGTTATGAGTCTTGATATCACTTAATTAAGACGTGTATCATATTCTTGGACATAAAATAGACAGTTATAATAGTAACCACGTAGTAACCCTCCTTGAGTACAAATAACACCTGGAGTCCAGACACTGAACACTTATTTCATGTTGTTGTTGGACATTGAGATGGTATGGGAAGGTTATACCAATGCCCTGCCCTTCCCTATCATTCCCACTCATGTCTTCATACATGTTCCTCTCTAAATTGCTGCCATAAATGTATAAGTACTGACCAATCGGCTGGTTTTATGGTCTGTGTGATTTTTCTCACATGACTGAGTATGTGGGTATGTTCTGTTACAGACAGTCTGTCTTTGGGCCTCATAATAAAGTCATTACTACTTAAATAAAGACAGAGATATGAACCCTTTCCTGTGGTTACCCCTATCAGTGGTAAATTGCTTAGTCATTGTATCACACCGAGACACTTTATTATTTTCTTTCTCCTAGAGCTTCTGTGCGCTGCTGTGAATGCATCTGTGTGCATTGCCGCTTGTGGTTAATGCCCTCAAGACTGCACCAAGCACACCCTCATTTTTTAACAATGCCTTTTCCCTCTGGGAGACTGCAGCAGCCAGTACACAGTCTCTTACCGCAAACGCACACCCCTGCTCATTCTCTCCATGTCTCTCTCCCTGCCTCCCTCTGGAGGGGGGTGGGTGGAGGGGGTGGAGGGAGGAGAGGAAGAAGACTAGTTCTCGGGAGCCCTTGAAAGATTAAAAAGGGGGAGCTTGTTATCTGGTGCAGTGAGCGGGCCGGGCTCCCGTGTCGGACAAGCGGCAGAGAGCCGGGTGAGATAATTCGGCGCGCTCTCCCATGTCACGCTGAATGAAGTTCAGCCAAGAGTGCAGGGCCCCCGGGTCTCCGCTCAATTGGCCACCGCACCGCCGGAGCGAGCCGAGCTTTGCACCAGCACCATGCGCCGCATACCTGGAGCATCCGCCGCACAAGGTTATGTTAATGCACCCACTTCGCTTTTTTCCGCCCCCTTTTAGTTTTTTTCCCCCCTTTATTCTCTTCTCAGAACATGCAAAGCTCATGCGGCAAGCAAACAAAGGAAAATCATAAATGGTACAGTATATACACTAAGTATTAGTATTCTGTGTTTGCACACACTCAGCCTACCTGGCACCCTTTATGGGATGAAAATCAAAGAATGTTGTCACAGCATGGTAGAACACTGGAAGTTTGTGTACATTGTGCTCTGCTAATTCTGTTTCCCTCTTTGCCAAGTTATTATATTCAAACTTAAGTTGCAAATTCAATAAAACTGTGTTGCTCCTGGAACGTGTTGGGCAGCATTTAAAAAAAAGCTCTGGGGTGTATTTCTCAAAACCATAGTTGCTAACTACGTCAGCTACTTTGTTGTTTGCAATGCAATTTCCCATTGGCAACTACCCAAGTTCCTAACTGGCTAACAACTACACTTTCGAGATACGCACCCCTGCTTTGTGCTATTCTCACAGACAAAGAAAAGCACATTCCCTGCAGTGACTCCAGACTAAGGTGCAAGGAAGGAGCACACTGCATTTGCATAGTTTCGGGAGAGGTGGCGCATTCCCTTGTGTTTTTATCCGCTGGACTGCTGCCAACAAAAAACCTCCCAGCACAGAAAATGAAATCAATAAATGCAAAAACTCGGAGATACATGATGTTTCCCATTAACGTGTCCATGAGCCATGCGTGCGCCCAATGTTGATACTAATAACATTGTACTGACCTCCACTTCCACAGACATAGCATAAATAGAGAAACTGGAGAAACTCTTTGCTGTCGAAATGATGAGCTTGCGTTTCTATACCGAGAAACATATAAAGGCTGCGTTTCCCTCCTGGCAGCCAGTCAGTTACTGGACAGGCCTTGACCGCGCAGGACTGTGTGAACAACATGAATAATTCTTATAGGCCTACATGTAGCCGTTAGCCTCCCACCTCTGAACCATGGTGTATGATAAGAGAATGACATGGCAACACTGAGCGATACAAGCAGCTTACCCGTACTGCACTATGGACTGGATGCAGTGGCTTGATCAAAAGACTTCCCAGCCACACGATTCAGTAACCAGGGGAACCCCTCTAACAGCCCAAAAGCCCATCTTTCAGTCCCTGGAAGGTTTTTATCAGTCTGAATCAGTGAAGCCCTGATAAATGTGTGATATGATAGACTCAGCTCAGCTTTGGCCGGCGTATCTCTTAGCACCATGTCCACAACAAATGGCTTTCACAACCATAATCCTATTAGACCTCCCAGTCTTTTCTCTTGTTGACAGTTTTCCCCAACACAAATCCCCCTTTACAAATGACTCCGTAATTGCCCACTGCTAATCGCACATCTCTGCAAGCATCTTCATGGAGGCCGTTATTGCGACGTTCGATGATATCAATTATACCACGATAAAGCAGAGGCAGCCGAGTTGGATGCTAATTCCTCTCTCTATGTGCGGCAACACAGATTTGATTGGATTGTCAGTTTG